>NW_016108170.1:55814-106875 GCF_001604975.1 Cebus imitator | reverse complement strand
AAAAAAAAAAAAAAAAAAAAAAAAAAAAAAAAACCTGGAATAGGTCTATCTATGGAAAATAATAGCCTTTTCATATTTAGGATTAAAAGGAAAATTATTTGGTGAAAGGTTATTGGCATTTTAATAACCCTTGACATAAACTGCGAAGCTGCTTTCTAAAAGGAGTGTCCTAATCACAATACAGAAGAATCAGTTTGCTTTATTTTACACTTACTTCTACTGGGTTATTATCATTAAACTTTTAATTTTGCTATTTGAGAAACATATAAGCATTTCTTAGTAGTCGTATCACCTTACCAACAAGTACAAGATAATACTGGCTTTTTGAATGATTTAAGAGTATACTAAGGTCTTTCATTTCTGCTTAATCCATATCCTGTAAGTTGTCATTATTTCTGTGAGGTGGGAACCTAAATTTCAAAAAAGTGGTTTGTTCAAAGTCATACATCTACTAGGTAAAATGTTTAAAAGAAGAATGGACTCTGGCGCCAGCTTTGTGCATGTGAATATTATTCCACAGCGCTGTAACGGCTGGGAAGTATTTGAACCCTGCAGCCCTCGATTTCTTCATGTATGAAATAGGGATAACAGTACCTACCTAAAAAGGATATTGTGACTATTAAATGAGTTATTCTATGTATTCTAGTGCACGAAAGCACTTAGCGTAGTATTTGCCACATAAGTGCTATCTAAATGTTAACTGCTGTTGTCATTCAGATGGTGGCAAACTACGTGTTTTTAAGGGAACTTAATTTTGTCGCATGTCTACACCAACTGTGTGTGATCGATGTTTTTACCGGGTACTATCATTTAACCTTCCCAATTCTTTAAGACAGAATTTTATGTTCATTTCTGCCCATTTTAGAGCTAAGGAGTAGGAAGTTCCGGGAAGTAAAAAGTAGTGGAATCTCAATCTGCAGGTGACTAAAACTAGGAGAAGTTAAGTCACTTGACCCAGCGGCAAAGACTGGGACTCGAACCCGGGTCTGATCCCAAAGCCGGCGCTCTAGAGGGCTACGACGATTTAAACAGAAACACCTCCAGAGACCAAGCGGCTGTATTAACGGGAAGCTTAGGTGTCCCTGCACCTCTGTCCCAGCATTTTAATGTCGCCGCATTGTCTTTGTCTCTTTTTGAGCAGTTTTACAAGTCCCTGGCCCGAAAACCCCCTGTCCCTCTCCATCCCCACAGCGGACTCCTCAGGTCCTCAGCCCTCACCTGGCCGGGTCGAGACCCGGACCTGACCATCTCTTGCAGCCTCAGAGAAGCCCAGATCGAGGGAAGTGAAGCCTGACGGTAGAAAGAATTAACCGCCTTGGGCTCCTGGACCTTCTTGGCCCGCCCCCCGAGCTTCCGCTTCCGGAAAGGATCCCGCCGAACGCCGCGCTTCCTAGTCTCGGATGCCACTCCACCGCCTTTCTCCTGCTCCAGGACCCGCGACTTGGGCGTGCGCAATAGATCCCTCCCGGCTTCCCGGCTCGTCACCCGCCGGCAGACGGTGAGAGAAGCCAATAGACGGCGAACGGGGCGGGGCCGAGGCATGGCTTGGGCGGGGCCGGGGCGGGGCCGCCGAGAAAAGGGTTGAGCGGTGCGGTTCTAGGGCTTGCGGTGGGGGAAACCGGGAGGAGGACCTGCGAGCGTCCGAGGAAGGGACAGGGGTAGGAGGTGGATAGGTTTCAGAAGGCATTGCGCACAACTTTTTGGGTTTTCGCTCTTTATGTTTAGTTTGGCATTTCGTGTGCCTTTGGATGATTTTGTTCTTGATACTTATAAAAATAAGACCTCCGGGTTATGTTTCCTAAGTATGATGGCAATTTCAGAATTATTCCCTGTGGCCACTGATCTCAGAACGGTGTCGTTAGTTGAGATTTTGGGTTTACTTCCATGCGTACGTGTCTCCTCTTGCGTTGAGGCAGTTACTTTTGATGAAGAATGACACAGCATTCCTAGCATTGCATGCTGCACTCATTTTAATGGGGATTTTAGTCATTGGTTTTTAAGGCATTAGGTTTTGGGTTAATGATTTAAATCAAGTTGAAGAGAGATAACTCAGTTGATTCCATTTCAACTGTTGTCCAGGCTGGAGTGCAGTGGCACGACCTTGGCTCACTGCAACCTCTGCCTCCCAGGTTCCAGCGATTCTCCTGCCTCAGCCTCCTGAGGAGCTGGGATTACAGGTTTGCGCCACCACGCCCAGCTAATTTTTGCATTTTTAGCGGGGTTTCACCATGTTGGCCAGGCTGGTCTCCAACTCCTGACCTCAGGTAATCCTCCCACCTTGGTCTCCCAATATTCGGGGATTACAGGAGTGAGCCACCACGCCCGGCCTCATTTCGTTTTAATAGAGAAAAGAGCTACCCTTTAAAAGTCCGTTACAATTAATGTCAAAACCCGGGAACTAAAATATGTCCACCAATATGTCACACACTTATCCTGAGTGATTTTAGGAAACTTGAGTATTTCACAAATTTAGTTTTGAATTAGATCAAACTGTGAAAACCTCTCCTTTCCTTCCCCAGCCCTCTCATAACTTCATAACTTTCTAACATATTCACCCAAAATTAAGGACTTTTCTTTTGGTTAAGTTGATTTTTTTTTAATTCGTATTGATTTTTCTTAATACATGTGTATTTTAGAAAGTATGGATAAGCAAAAAGGAAAAGACCTCATTACCCCTGAGTTATCACTCTGATAACTCAGAACAGCTTGGTGCGTTCGCTTCAGGATTTTTTCCACCTATGTATATATGTATAAATGTATTACAACGATATGAAATAATAAGTATTACTGTAACATGAGTGTTTTAGTATCTAATGAACATTGTTTCTCATTAATCTACAATTACATTATGGCTGCCTGGTGTTCCATAATTCATTTCCCTAGTGTTGGGAATGCTATGCCCCCACCCTCTTTTTCATTTTGTATTTGCTATTATAAATTATGTTGCACTGAGCTGAGATCTGCAAGTTAACTAGATAGAGAGTGAAGAGCAGAGTATTCTAAAGATGTGGAGACAGCATGATGTTGAGAAAGGGAAACCCAAAGAGGCTCTTGCTGCTGAAGTATAGACAGTGGGGAAGTAAATGTATGTAGGGGCCAGACTAGGCAGTCTTTATTGGCTACATGACTTGCGTTGTTATCCTAAGCCCCTTGGGAATATGCAAAAGTTCAAGCAGGGGGCACAGTGAACTAACTCGTGTTTTACAAAGATCCATGGCTGTAGTATACCGCATGAATCCGAAATCTACAGTCCCTGGCTAAATTCTGTCTGCCATTCTTTGATACAGCCTGAGAACACTTTTTACATTTTCAAGTAGTTTTTTTAAGTCTAAAGAATAACATTTTCTGATGTGAAAAAAATAGATGGAAATCATCTCAATGTTATAAAGTTTTATTGGAACACAGTCACACTAATGTGTTTGCACATTATGCTGCAACTGCTAAAGTTGAGTATTTGTGATAGAGACCGTCTAGCCTGCCAAGGCTAACATATATACTATCTGGGCCTTTACAGAAAACGTTTGCTGATCCCTTGCATAGAGGGTGCTTGGGGGAAAGGCAAGCATGGGTGTGAGCAAGTTCTCTCCTCCCGCATCCATTTTCTGCCCTTCTCTATGCCCCAGGGACTGACATCACTCAGACATGCCCTCCAGCTTCAGGTTCTGTTTAGTCAGTAGAAGAGGGAGAAAATGGGATACTTCTATTCAGCACATTTGGCTGATCCATTGGCCCTCTGCATCCTTAGGGGAGCCCCTGGAGTTACAGTTCTCTCACACTCTAATAAAACGTCCTTCCCTTTGTCCCTCCAGTCTTAGGGATGATAATGGTTTGCTAGTCCTTGGGTGCCTCAACCTCCTTGTTGTTTTCCTTGCCCATTCTGTAAACCTTTTAATTATCTTCAAAATCTATATTGTCTTCTGTTTCCTGTGAGTACCAGACTGATAGGAAGTCCAGATGAAATATATTGGTAGCTGGGAAGGGATGAGGGGATCTAAGGGAGGTGGTGGTGAGGAAATATGAAGAGAATGTATTTGAGAGATGCATAGGAGGTAAAATGGAGAGGACTTGCTAACAGAGTTGGAAAGTAAGGCAAAGGGGAGGTATCTGTTGACCCTGGTTTCTGGGTTTTGTATCTTGGTGGGTGGTGGGAGAGATCCACATTTAGGAAGGAAACTTGTGAACTCATTTCTCGCCAACATTTCATTTTTAAAAAAATGCAAACCAGGAAAGTCATTTTTTGATATGTTAAATTAGGGAGTACTTTGGAGTCATCCACAGAAAGTTAGCTACTGGGTAGTTGAGTCTGGAGCTTGGCAAAGACGTGTGGGCTGCAGATACATCTTTCTGAGTTATCTGCGGCTTCAGAAGTTGTTCTCATATTACTTCCTCAGGAAAAGCACTCTATCCTGCCCCTGCAAACTAGCTGTGTGCTCCAAACTACTATGTAGTAGCGTCATTCCTCACAGTTAAAAACTTCTGATTAGTTATGTAATGTCTGTCTTGCTAAGTGGAATTTAATCTCTATGAAAGCAGGGACCTCACCTTGTTCACAGCAGTGTCCCCAGTGCGTAGCCCAATCCCTTGCACATGGTAGGAATTTCTTAATTATTTGTTGAAAAAATCAGTGAATCAACCATTGTTTAGACTGCTTTGGTGCATTGGGCTGACAGCTACTTGAATGTCTGAAGCTCAGGATTATCCAGGACTAGCCCTTTGAGCCTGGTCTGGAGGTTTAGTCCCTCTAGTATCATGGATACACAACTCTGCTTATCTATCTAGTCTCATAATTCAGCACATTGGACCAATGACTTTGCCAATTGGCTCGCCTCTGAAGTGTGAAAGTCTCCATTCAGGTTTGACCATGTTCCAGTTTATAGGAAATGACCAAAGTTGAAAGTATAGGAAGATCTAAACTAAAAACACAGATTTATGGCCAGGATCTAAGATTCAAAAAGTAAGAGGCTGTGGATAAGAAGCCACATGTTGGGAGCATGAGCTCAGTTCTGCTTGGAAAGATCTGAGGCTGTGTGCTGTTGCCTTTCCCCAAGCCACTTAGTGCTCTTTGGGACTATTTTGAACCTAGAGATTCTTGGCCTTTTGAGATAATATACAACTTTGAGAAATTGCTCAAAGCTTTATAATTTTTTCTTCAGAAAAATGCTAATAAGCACATTTGGGAAACACCGTTATATATATATATATATATATATGTTATCAGAGGCGTTCAGGAGCTTCTCCAAGGATTTCAGGTTAAGATTCCTATTCTAACCTAATTTGAAACCAGCCTTCCACACTGGGGTGTCCAGCTCCTTCTGTTGCAGGGCCCTGGTGATCCTGAAAGTTGTTGGTTAACTAGGGATGGTAGGTCCCTGGTGGAAGAGCATCAAGGAGAGGAAGGGCATGGAGCATAGACAAAATGAAATTGAGACATAATCTTTGCATTTCCCACTGAAGCTTATGTATCTGCAGTCTTCACTTTAATCAAAACAGCTTAATTTAGGAAAGGAAAAGCCCACTGTTTTTGCTTTATAAAATCCTGATTTGATTGCTTCCTGAGAAAATTTCTAAAGGCGAAATACAAACCATATGTTACAAGGGCCTTCATTTGACAGTTTAACTGGGGTCACTCTAGGACTCTGTATATATTGCTGATTATGATAGGAAAGCCAGTGGGCTGGGTCTGACAAGGATCTGTTGGCAGCAAGGATCGAGAGATCCCCTTTGGAATGATCTTATCACAAGGAAAAAATATTTGGGGACAATGTGCCATGTTTGTGGGTCAGGTGTGGATTTTAATACAGCACAATGACAGTCACTTACTGCCCTGCAGACCCTGAAGACTTGTGCTTGACCCAAAGAGAAACATTAACAGTAATTAAAATGTTAAAATTTTGTTTTATTAAAATATCTGTAAGGCAGTGTAGCAGATAAGGGTGGCTTCTTATGTGACCATCTATGACTTCCTGCCTTTTTTTCTGGAGCAAAAGGAGCAAGCTGAGGCAAGATGGAAAGGCAGAACATTAATGCCCCTGGAAGACACCCTCAGTCAATGACAGGTGGGGATTATCCAGTGACGGATGAAGAGCTTCCTCACCCCTTTGATTAGGATAACTCTGAGATGTGTTCTGTGCTGTCTCCCAGAGTTCCTCAGCAGTATTGGGGTACAGGGGTAACTGGCTGGATAACACACCATTTATTGGCTTTCTTCCCATCACTATAATATCTTATTCTTCTATCCCTGTTCCACTATTCATTAGATCGCCACCTAAATAAACTATTTGCATGTAAATATCTGTCCCAGGGATTATTTCAGGTGGGGGGTGGAAGTGTAGGAGGAATCCATACTTAAACAGGTACTGAGGATATATACGAGGCATCATAGGTTTGGAGTCAGATCTGGATTCAGATTCTTTCTCACCAGTGACATTGAACAACTTAATTTATCTAAGATTGTTTCTTAGAGATGACACTGACTTCATAATGGAGACAATGACTTCATAAGGTCATATTGTAAGGGACAATTTGAGAATGTATATAAAGCACTGTGCTCAGTGCTTTATACAAGGTAAGTGCTTAATAAATGTTGGCTATTATCATTAATACAGTGTTTGTAATATGGTTAATACAGCATAACTCAGAGGGCAAAGCACAAAGCTGTTTTCCATCCTTGGCGTGACTGCAGGTTGATTTAGCAGGTGTGCTATAAATACTCCGTCCCTGGTGAGCAGCTGTGGCATAGCAATATCAATAGTTTGGAGCAAGCATTTCCAGGGCAGGAGAGGAGGAAGATGGTGCACACCAAAGTGGTGGCTTAAAAGAAGAGCAATTGGCATTGCAACAATGGTATTGCCAATTGTGCTTAGTATTGGTAAGCACAGATACTTACAGCACGAATAACTTCATGTCTGTGTCCAGTATACACTTTGTTGGAATTTTATTAGCCTCACTTTTGAGTAGTTGTGTTCAAGGCTACCAGGACTTAGTTTCTGATTTCAACCTGTTTTCCCAAATGTACAAAGGACTCTTTTGCTTTTGTTACATTTATGAACCTAATTTTTTATTTTAAGGTCTTTCAAATTGGACCGTCTCTTCTGTCCCCCTTCATTCCCTATTTGCAGACAAGACCATATGTCAGTTCTTTGGCCACAGTGAAAGAGAAACTGAGAGACACCAAGAATCTGAGGCAGATTAAAGGATTTCACTCATTCTCTAATCCTGATTAATTACAGTGCCAGGTTTCACCTGTAGTGCTTCAGTCTTCTCAAACAGCCTTAGGTTCCAGAGCAGACAGAAATGATGGGCTGCTTTGGCTAGGAAGGTAGACAGCCAGTAGGATTAGTTATTGCCCATCCCCTGCAGGTGCAGCCCAGTGCTGTGGGGGAAAAGTTTGTTTCACTCCCTTTTATTGTTTCACTCTAGTCAGAAATCGAGGACCATGGTAACATCCAATCACAATCTCCTCTTACCTTTAGACACTAATAGACAAATTTCTCCTCAATTGATGTAGAGAGATATATGCATATAACATAACATGATTTTTGAGCAAAAGCAACTTTTAAGAAGGGACAGTATTACAAATAGAAGGAACTGACCCCTGACAGTTCTTGGCACACCTGACATTAAGAACCATAATCACAGCCTGTTAATCTCATCTGTTTCCTTTGAGAAAGGAAAATCTTTAAGACATTGTCAGAAGGTCTTCGGCTCATGTAGGGGATCTTCTCTAGTGGGTTCCATGACATCTGTATATGGTTTCAGAAAAGTTCATTGACACTGACACTTTCTGGAATACTATTAGTTCTTCTCAAAGCCATTTGCATGAAAGTGATTTATGTTCATGTCTTATGTTAGCATTGGACTGTGAGCTCCCTGAAGGCAGAATTCAGATATTATTTGCATGTGCTCAGAAGCCTGTATAGTTCCTGGAATGTCTGAAATTCAAGTTTAACTGGGTGTCCTGTATTTTTTTTGGCAAGCCTATTCTTGGCACATAGCTAGCCTCAATAAATATTGATGAGTGAGAGGATGAATGAATGACTAGCACAGTACCAACAAATGGAGAAATAAACTGGTAAAAACTTCAATTGGCCCCATAAAAGATACTCATCTAAATGATATCTAACAATCGCATAACAACACACTGTGTCTGGTTAACATTCTACCTTTTAAAATCTGACTGTCTGGCTTTGATTGGAGATGCATTTTCTATCCATGCTTTGTCAGCCACTTTTACTCAGTGTCCATGTGGGAGGAATACTAATCTCCTGGTAATGAAGATGTTTTGTTTCCAACAATTTCACATCTTAATTCCACACATTTCTGATTTCATACGTTTGTTTAACTGTTTATTCGTGTGTACCAGTTGTACAAGAAAATTAATTTTGGAGGGTATAAGGGTTTCAGTCATTCTGAAGTACAATCATCTCTGTATTTTCCTTTAAAATGGCCAAAATTGTGCTCTTACTCCAGCCGAACCCTAGGGTTTTGGGTAAAGTCATTCACTGTGATGATACCATCAGGACCAATTCTGTTTGGAAAAAGGTTTAACTGCAGTTAGTTCATTGACAGTTAATCTTAAGAAAGACAGTATACAAACAACTCTCTCATTTCAAATTCTGCTGTTGATCTTTTTTCTCTTAACTTTGTTTTTTCTGACTCAGGCTCTGGCTCTGTCATCCAGGCTGGAGTAAGTGGTACAATCTTGGCTCACTGCAACCTCCACCTCCTGGGCTCAAGCCATCCTCCCAATTAAATGGTACAGGCACACAGCAGCACACCCAGCTAATTTTTGTATTTTTAGTAAAGATGGGGTTTCACCATATTGCTCAGGCTGGTCTTGAACTCTTGAGCTGAAGCCATCCACCCATCCTAGGATTACAGGTGTGAGCTACCATGCCCGGCCTCTTTTTCTCTTAACCCTTGACTGCCTGCTGCTGCTCCTCCTCATCCTCTTCCTCCTCCTCCTCCACTTCTGTTCCACTGGTCATAGCAAAGCATGAGTCAGAGTTACTAGGGAGGCTTATAAAGACACAGATTCCTAGACCCCACCCCTAGAGTTTATGATTCCATATATCCAGGGTGTAGCCTGCGATTCTGCATTTCTAACATGTTCTCAGGTGCTGCTGCTGTCACTACTGCTAGTCTCAGTAGCACTCAAAGAATTATTGTCCTATATAATTCTTTTCCTTCCTCTTCTCCTTCCTTTTTCCTTTTTCTTTCAGATCCATATTTCATGTTCCTCACAATACTTTTCTGCTCCCAGAGCAGTATAATAAAATAATCTCACTCTATCTTGGCCCATTAGATTTGTTTTCCTGGTATTCTTTCACCTTCACTTAGTAAAAGTTAACTTACATTTCCTGTTCAATGTAGCTTAGCATCCTGCTGACATGTGATGTAGAGATCTCACCATCCACTTCGGCAATATACGTGTAGAGAAACTGGAATGTGCTGAAAGGTATCCGGGGTGGCCCACCATCATGGTCACATGATAAGACCTCACACACTATCTTGAGTGTTCTGGCAATGGTCTATAAAAGATAAAATGAGGAGAAAGTTACTCTTCCAGGCAATAGTTCTGAGATCCGTTTAGATACAAGAAAGAAAACAAAAATATTGCTCTTATAAAATCAGGTGGGAACAATTTAAGATTCTAGAAAGCCTGAAATTTTTACATTCAAATGTCACTAATTCATTCTAAAAAATATTAAGTATTGGATATCTTTATTTTTTTCTCTCTTTTCTTTGTTGGAAGACTACTCAAGGAATTAAATTTATAAATTCCTAAGTACTTTAAGATATTTGTTACTTTAGTCCGAATAAACTCACTAAAGGAGGGAAGTTGATTTGCATTCTATATAATTAAAATTATTTCTTATTATTACCCTCCAATCTTATCTCTAACGGGCTGAGATAAATAGACTAGCCTATATACTCCAACAAGATACTTGTGGCACTGCCACAGTAGAGGAGAAGAAGGTAAGAAAGAGTAGGGTAATTTCCCCAGGAAGATAGAATCCAGGAAGATACTGGAAAAATGGTCTTCAACATCAAGATAAATGTTTTTCTAAAACATACGGGTCTATCTAAATAGAATCACCTAGTGCTTTATTTTATATTACATAATACTAACCCTTTTATTGCTGGGGAAATATTGGTAGACAATGAGTGCCAGGAATTTTAATAGAAGGGTTACTACAGAAGCAACCCCTCCTTACAATGAAACTTGAACATTAAAAGGTCATGCTTAGAACTAATCTCATATCTTTAAATAAACCCACCCTTGGAATAAATTTTACAAGTGAAAGAGTTGCGAAATGAAAGTCAGCATGTAGATCTTGGTGGTTTACTGAAACTGAAGATGTACAGATCATCCTGACACACTCTTCCAGGGATCAGTGAAAGAGCAGCCCTGAGTGGTGACTCAGGTGTGACTGGGTGAATGAAAACGCAGCTGCTGTATCTTCCCACATGATTGCTAGAGACTTGTCCTGCCTTAGCAGTTGACGTTTGCTGTTCTCCTCTCATCCTCTCCCAAAATAGAATGATTGCCTAGATGGTGCGTCTCTAATTGTGGTGTGTAATAATTTGTAATAATTATTAATTTTAAATGAATTAATATTTAAATTTTGTTGATTTACATTTAATAAGCATTATTTTATAAATAGATTATTCAATAAACCACATGATGTCAAAAAAATTGGGAGTTTGCAGCAGGCCACCTTCCTTTCCTCTCCCTTGCCCCTGGGGGTCCTCTCATGGAAAGCATTGTGAAACACTGCATCTTCTAAGCACTTCCACTTAATTCAGAGCGGGTGGGAGGGGAGGCATGGGGCTAACTAGTATACATGAGGCTGTCTGGGAGGATGGTAAGTCATGCATGTGAGATGAGGTCCGCGGGACAATAGTTTGGAGTAGATTTGGAAGCACACTCTCAACTTCATAATTTCCACCCAGCTCACCCTCTCTGTTTCTGTTAAAAAAAAAAAAATTCTGCACCCCTAATGCTTTATTCTGTTGCCCTGTCCCATGGGATGCTGGTATGGACTAAATTGTTCACCCTAAAATTCCTATGTTGAAACCTTAACCCCAGAAGCTGAGAATGTGATTGTATTTGAACATATGACCTTTAAAAAGATAAGTTAAAATGAAGTCAGTAGAATGTCTTCATAAGAAGAGGAGTTAGGACATGAAGAGAGAGCCACCAGACATGTAGGCACAGAGGGACCATTTTTAGGCCAAGGAGAAATGCCTCCGAAGAAAGCGATCCTGCTGACAACTTGTTCTCAGAACTTCTGCGCTCCAGCACTGTGAGACAGCAAATTTCTGTTTAAGCCACCAAGTCATGGCAGCCCTAACAAACTAACATAGGTGCTTTTTCAACACTAAACATCATCTGTCATTGATTATTCAAACAACAAACCTTCATATTCTATTGCTGTCATGAAATTTTAAAATATTTTTAAGATTTAATAAATGGATGAATGGATAAATAACTCTTTGGACTGGAGCTATTTGGTAAACTGACATAAATCTAAAGTAAACAGATCTTCATAGTCCTGCACAATATTTTTTTGGGATCCACTTCACAGAGGTAGTCTTTAAGCATCTTGTGAGCTTCATTTTCAAAGTCAGAAGTGAAAGCCTTGAAATGTGAATCATTTGCTAACAAAATATGTCATTCCTTCCAGTGAACATGATTATTTGCTACATATGTGATCTCTTCCTTTTTAATCAGTTCAGTGGAATAGGAGGTGGCATAGACCAGTCCAGAGGAAGGAGTGCTGAAGGGAAGAGGAGTACAGGTCTGCATGCCATCGCATTCTGAATAATGTCTATTAGACCCAGAGAGCTTAAGAAGAGTAAATGTGCCTATTATCTATCAGAGTAAAAATTCCTGCCACTAGACTCTTCTATAAGGAACAAACTGGCTTTTCTAGATGGCACAGAGATCCTGTCTTGCTGTTGAATTGGCAAAGGAAAGAGAAATTCTGGGCTTGCCTCTAAGGATATATGAATTGACTAGGAGGGAAGGTCTCCACCAGATGGTGACCCCTGACTTAGTCTCAGCTATAACAAAATACCTTAGACTGGGTAATGTATAAACAACAGAAATTTATTGCTCACAGTTTTGAAGTCTGGAAACTCCAAGACCAAGGTGCCAGCAGATTTGCTGTCTGGTGAGGGCCTGTTCCTCATGAATGATGCTTTCTATGTGTCCTCACTTGGTGGAGGGGGGAACTTTTATAAAGGCACTAATCCCATTCATGCGGCTCCACCCTCATGACCTAGTCAACTCCCAGAGGCCCTACTTTTAAGGCCATCACCTTGGAAGTTGAGATTTCAACATATGAATTTTAGGGGGACACAAACATTCAGACCATACCACTTACCAACCCCACATTTAAGATCCCAGAAATAGTCCAATGTGATGCAAATGAATATAATGATTACTGGTTTCATAGGGCACCCTTTATTTACAGACTTAAATTCCAGGCTGACTTTACTTCTAGGGGTTCTCTTTTTTTGGATGGAGTTTCGCTCTTGTTGCTCAGGCAGGAGTACAATGGCATGATCTTGGCTCACTGCAACCTCTACCTCCCGGGTTCAAGTGATTCTCCTGCCTCAACCTCCCGAGTACCTGGGATTACAGGCATGTACTACCATACCTGGCCAATTTTTTGTATTTTTAGTAGAGATGAAGTTTCTCCATGTTGGTCAGGCTGGTCTCGAATTCCCGACCTCAGGTGATCAACTCCCCTCTACCTCCCAAAGTGCTGGGATTACAGGCATAAGCGACAGTGCCCGGCCACTTCTAGGGGTTCTTTGACATGGGGATGATGAGGAGCAAAGTCAGATATCTCATGGCCTCTTGGAATTGGAAGAGCTCACTGTTATTCAGAGGGAGGCCTGAGGGTATCTCATAGGAAGCGGAGAAGCAGGGATAGAATCACAGAGTGTCAGAGGTAGAAGAACCTCATGTAACATTTAATCCCACCTCCCTGTTTTAGAAGAAAAGTAAAAAGATACACTTCACCTCACGGTTTCCCCTCTCCAATTTGGGAGACAGGTACAGCAGAGGAAACGTAGCATCTACACAGTGGGCTAAGCAGAGGGAGGGTTAGAAATTGACTTTCCAAAGTCACTCTTTGTTACTGTGAGGTATGGGGATAAGAGAAGGATTTAGACACATCACTAACTGGTGAGGGCTGTAAACCACCAGAGCCAGGGAGCAGATAGGTGAGCCTGACAGAGACTCAAGGAGGGCCTGGACACCACTGAGAACTGAAATGAGCCAGTGGGGGAGGCATGGTCAGGTTTTCACCAATCTGGGAGAAATGAGACCAAAAACTTAAGCTGCAAGCAGCCAGTGACCAGACAGATGGGCACTGCCATGGAGGCCAGAGATGCCAGAGAAGACTGAGGATGTGGGAAACCCTTCACTTGACTGCTCTGTGGTCCTAGAGTCACCTCTCTCTGTCTACATTCAGCTGCCATCTTGGAGAAGAGAGCATGGTGAAGAAAAACCTGAGACACCAGGAAATTTACCTTTACGCTGTTTCAGTTACTGCATTAGACTAAAGTTTCAGGACTGGACTGAATTTATGTATTTTCTTATTTGACTCTTTGTGGGTGAGCTAGACCAAGAAGATCAGAATTAACTACAGATAAAATTTTAAAGGTACATTTCCCCCAAAACGTCTCCAAATGTGGTGTGAAAAAATCTGTAACCCTATGAGAATTTAATAAAATAAATCCACTTTATCTTCTCGTTTGTGATTTTTCCCAGTCCTGATTGAAAAGTCATAGGCCTCTGCTGCTTACTTTCCTTTCCTCCTTGGAGGATAGTGATTTATTCAGTATAAATGCTATAAAGGACAATGAAGAAAAAAAGAGCCACAAATGTCCTCTTTTTATTCCTCTCTAAAGAAATGATTATGATGAAGGCTGTAGGAAAATCTATAGGAAAAGTTGGGCTACAAGATTTCTGCTAAATTTTCTCAGAAACAAACTGTCAAATATGCAATCCAAGCTTATTTGAGAAGAACAAGATGATGTTTAGAAATGCTGAATGATTCGAACTACATTTTCATACCATTTGGTTTTGGCAGAGATAATTATTTTCTCAATAATTTTTAAACTTGTATGTATCTCAGGGATTATTTTACAAAAGCATGTTTTTAATTCATTTTGTTATTTTAACAATGTCTAACAAAGTCCACATCTAAGATACCCAAGCTTTAAATATCTATACATATAAACTGATTTCAGCATATTTTGCTTCAAAACAGGAAAATGGCTTTTCCAATACCAAACAAGTCAAATTTGGAAAAGGCATGAATCTGTATGAACATCCTGCATCCATGGAAATGTCATGACTAAATTCAGAAATAGTCTCTTCTCTCCTGTTTTTGCTTCCTTATGTCTGAGTTTTGCATCCAATTCTGTTTATTACACAGTAGTTTTCTATAATATTGTACCCCTTTTAAAAGTGTCTATTAATATATATTCTAGGTGTTTGGAAGTCTTTTTCTACAGCTGGCTCTTGGATGTCTCTGGGAATATGAATGGAGGGAGTGGAGTTAAAATACATCTGAGGGCAGAAAGTATTAAAAAATTTAAAAAAAAAACAAAAAAGATAAAACAAAGAAAAAAACAAAAAAAGAAAAAAAGACATCTTCTGAGGGCAATATTCATAAATAATCCAAAAGTTACACTGTAGTCAGTTCTCCCCAGAGCCTAATGATAGTGTTTCCCTCTCTCTCTCCTCCTCCTAAACCCTGCTTCTGCCTGACCAGCACTGAAATGACCTTGATTTAGAGATAAGGACAAGATGAGAAGAGGCATGTTTATCATCAGCTCTGAAGAGTAGACCCTGTGTACAGATGCCCTTCCAGGCCAGAGGGAGTTTTCCCCTTCAGGAACAAAAAACAGTCAAGCTAACTTACAACTCCCAGAGCGCTGGAAGCGAGGGCTAAAAACTTCAGCCACTCGATCTCCTCCGTGAAGTGACCCACGTTCATCACACTATTAAACAGATCTGTTGGGATCTTCAGCACCTTCCACATCTGGGCCAGCTCATCTGCACGGATGATCAGTCTCCCGGCAACCTGCAAGGCAGGGGACAGACAAAACACACAGGATGTAGGAGAAGTTGAGGCAAGACCCTGGGGAACACCCTGCCCCCAGGCCAGATCCACATCTCCCAACACATGGCAAGGGGTGGGAAGGGGTGTTAGGAAGGTACAAGATGGCTCTGTGTGGCAGTTATCTTTACAAATCCTAGTGCTGAAATATAATTTATTAATTTTTAAATTTTAGATGTTAGAATTATACAAATGATATACATTTATATTTTAATTTCTTGTGATGCTTTTATCTGCTATTGTATTCCTAAATTGTTTTATTCCTTATATGACAGATAGAACAGCCTGAAAACAAAACCAAGAGGTAGAGTGCTTACCTGAGACCACTAATTAATGGTAAAACCATGAACAAGACATAGGTCTCTTCCTTCCTGATTGCGCTGAGTTCTTAGCTCTAGACCTCAAGTGCATCCCTCATGCTTTCCCAGGAATGATATGGGGTATGTGGCTGACCCACGGGGATCTGGTCTGGATGCCTTTTGTTGCTTGATCCCAGGTACTTTAGAGCTCTGTCATGTTCACTGCACAAGGTACTTGGTGGATAAAGGGAGGGAGGGTGAGTGCTTGCTGGCCACCAATGCGATAAGGGCACAGATTCCCTGATGACGTGCTCCAACACCTTTCCTGACCCTCTGATTCTAGTGAAATGCTAAGCCTCTGGGACCAAGGCAGTTAGCCAAGCCAGTCCTAAATCACCCCAAACCTCTCTGTCCTGGATCATAAAGCAGGGTATGGTGATGCTCAACCGTATTTCCTGGGAATTAGCCAAACCACAAACTTTCTCAAGCCAGACCCTCCTCATGCATCCATTCAACAGGCAGCTCCTAGGATGATGTGGCTGTGAAGAGGCTCACAGCCGCTCCCTAAAAGCTAAAAACTCTGTCTTGACGTGGGATAGCTGGGGAGCTAAAATATGCCCTTCCCCAAACTGTGACTGGCATCGTATTTTGGTCTTGATCAGGAAGGGAGACACTGCCGAGTGACTGACGACCTGCACTTTTATGGAGAGATGGGATTAGCTTTGCATTGAACCCCTGTACATTCTGCCAGCTTCAAGGAAATCTGGGATGACCCCACCAACAACTCAGCCTACAGCCTATTTCAAAATTACTCCCATTTCCCTCAGGGAAGATTTACTTTCACTCCATGGTTTAGTGTATTTTAGGGTGGTTCTAAGTGGTCAGCTGACTGGCAGAAGAACAGTGGGCTTTCGTCTGTACCCACCCAGCCTCAACACTGTCCCTACATTCCCTCAATGCTGCAGCAGGGCCCTTACCTGAGAATGCAGGGCCTTTAACAGCTCAGGTGTTAATTCTGCCCAGTTACACAAACTGACTTGCTCAGACTGCTCTCTCACCGGAGAACTCTCTCCACGGCACACGGCCTCAAAATAACTACAAGAAAAAGAGTCAGAGAGTAGGAGGAGCATCCTGTACACCAGTGGCTTCTGGCTGTTCTAGCAATCCTTCCCCCTTTTTCTGAAGGAAGGAGGTAGAGAAGGGAACCCTTGTTAAGTGGTTTCTGTGTGTCAGTGTGTTTAGTTCATTTACATCTGGGAAAAGCCTGAATAGGTTACTTTCCACTTGGAGCATAGAGAATTCTTTCAGAATACAAAGCTTTGTTCTTCTCTAAGGACGAGGAAGAACTAAAAGTTTGGGTATGCAATTCCCTGGAGGATATTGGGGGTCAGTTTTTTTTTTTTCAGTCATTTCTGAGTGTTTTGTAACACACAAATAGATAATATATTACATATGTATATGTAATCTTGGGAAGAGAACTTGGAAGAGAACTAAAGTAATGTACATAAGAAAGGGGAAGACAGCACAGGAATGGTGGTGAAGGCCTGTAATCCGGTGACTTTGGAGGCTGAGGCTGGAGGACCACTTGAGCCCAGGAGTTTGAGGCTGCAGCAAACTGTAATTGTGCCACTACTCTCGAGCTGGTGTGACAGAGTGAGACCTCCATCTCTGAAGAAACAAAAAAGGAGGGAAGGGGAAGAGGTGGAAGTGTCTTACGGGTGAATCAGGAAGGGTTTCTGGCTGGAGATGGTGAGACTCGGGGCTTCTAGAGGGAAGGGAGACAGGGTTGGCAGGGCACTGTGCGAGGCTCAGGAGAGAAGAGAAGCCAAAGAAGGTTTGAGACGATCTGAAGTTACGCGGGGCCTGTGAAAGGAAACGGTTTATCTTCCCTCAAAATTTTCAGTCAAATCTGCCTGCTCCTCAATATTTTGTGGAGTGGACTTTGTTTTGGGGCAATGTGGAACAAGTACGGAGTTCTGTTTCAGCATTGAGATAAGATGAAAAGAGGCTGCCTGCAGCAGGGAATGGACATGAGCCATTGACATGGGTCACCAGTGCTGTATAGCAGGGTCTGTCTCCATCAAAAGCCTGGTTATTGACGATCTGTGAACCACATATGTTTTGCGTTGTAACACATGCCCACCAGAGGACAAGTAAGTATGTGTTCTGCCGATGGCTGATCGGAGGTTTCTTCGTCAACATATATGTAGGGAAATTCTTACTTGCAATGAATTAAATACATATTTTGTCTTGGAAATACTTTGTAGAGTTTTATTCTCTAAAATGCTACAGGTTTTAAGTAAGTCACATAAAACCACCTGAGAGGTGCTCTTCATGTCTGTATAGAATGGAGGGGCTCTTAGGTCATGCTCTCCTTTTTCATTGTGGTTAAACTACAAATGAAGTTTTCATAGATGTCTAAAAATTATATAGCACATGATACAATATGCGGGCAAGCAGGCTACAATAGTGGAATGCCTTCTTACATCAATGTCAGGGACAATACTAAGCAATGTCATTTTGTTTACTATAAAACAGCAGCACAAGAACAATGAAATGGATTTGAAACTAATGGATAAGATAAAGTCTATCTATCTGACTATGCCAAAATAAATTAGTCTTCTGATGCTAAAGTTCAATCTTAGAGGCAATATATAAAATTTAGAAAGGAAAATTAAACAGGGCTCCTTACTAGGCAAAGTAGCCCCAGTTATGTTTCTTTTTATGAGCACCACTGGCTTGTTTTCCTTCTAATTGCAAAGCTGCATCCTAATCCAACCCAGGAACACGACAGCGCTGGCTCAGAGACTCTACAGGCCCCTCTAAGGTGACATTTTGTGTCTTCTCAAAGGTGTCCACACTTTCTCCCTACCATCTGCACAGTGCACTCACTCACAACCTCAGGCTGAGGGCATCTTCGCTTCCCCATCTCACTGCGTTTCTCTCAACAGCCTCCCTTACTCTCCCTTTCCCACTGAAACCCTACTAATCAGGGAATCATCAAACAGTAAAAACAGCCTGAAAATGGTCCATGAGGTCTAGTGATCTTCCAACTACTAAGTCCTTGTTCCCCAGTTTCAAGCAAGCAAGTTTGTCTAAGAAGCAGTTTCACAGCTGGGAGGCTTTCTGGGCAAAGCTGCTTCAAGCCAGGCCTGTAGCAACTGTTGTGTAAGCTCCATCTACTAAGCAACCTTTGGAGGTCTCTCCTGAAAGAAGGCACCCATGTTTGAGGCACACTGTTTTCAGCCATGCCTGAGGACCTCAAAACTCTGCTTGGCCTTTCTCCAGAATGCAACGTGTACTGTGCGAACATCTTGATGTTGGCAGAACAAATCAGTTCAGAGAAACACTAAATAACAATAATTTCCTCAAAGACAAGATTCAAAGCGTCTTTGGTTGGGTCCAAGTGTAACAGCAGGGGAAGAAACGTCTCCTTAAAGGGTGAACTAGCTGGACTGGTCCCACCCAATCCACCTAGCGCTGTCGCTTCCCTTCCCAGGCTGCACTGCTGCCATCCAGTGGTGAGAAGAGAATGAAGAAAGGCAGATTAAGCTTTGGAGATTCCAGCCTTCTTTCTCCACCCGGACTGGGAAAAAGAGTGCAGGGAGGAGTTGGGTGTGCATACGCTGGTGTGACACGGTCATATAACTCTTGCTGCTTGCCCCAGGACACGGCCTATTGACCTGGCGTCCTACTGCTCAATCTGGCTCGCTTAGAGGAGGCATCCCATCCTCACCCAGTTAGATGTATTATCTATGTTTGGATTTTAGAGCATCAAAGCAATGCAAGACCTAAAACCCACAAAGATGATGCCAGTTAGTCCCGACCCTGGCTGCAGCCATGACAACCTCCGTGGTTGTCCAGGACCCTTTCTCCTGGCCGGTCCTCTAAGGGGTGAAGGCGAGAAAGGAGCACCTACTCGACCCCAAACTGGAGGAGGTCCTGTGGCTGCGCCAGGATGGCGGCTCTGGCAAACTTCTTCAGCATTTCTGGCAGCTCCCGCGGGATGCATCTTTGCTCCTCTGTCTGAGCCATTTTCTTTTATTTGGAGGAAAAGGAGGATACCATAATGATTAATTTTAGACTTTGCAAAGTATTAGAAAAGTTATTACAGTAATATAACCACTAAATCTGTAGAGGAAAAAATGAATTTTTTAAAAACACAAACAAAAAACCTTAATCAAAAAGAAGGCAAAAAAGGAGCAGAGAAAACATAGGAAAAGTGGACAAATAACACGGTAGAAAATAATGCATACATATCAGTAATCACAATAAAAATAAACAGGCTTAAATGTGCCAGTTTAAATATAGGTATAGGTACGCCTGAAAAAACAAAGACACAGAAAGACTCAAGGTAAAAAGGGTATAAATAAGTAAATAATAACCAAAAAAAGTTAAAGTGACATACTAATACCAGGCAAAAGATACTTTAAGGCAAAATGCACAGTTAGGAATAAAGAGGGTCACTGCATCATGATGAAAGCTTTAATTGTTAAGACAATAGCAACAGTTCTCAATGAGTAATGCCACAGGCATCCCTGTGGAGGAGTCTCACCATGTAGGTGGAAAAGCAGTATATTGTTTATGGTGATATATGTATAATATTATGAAAAAGAGTAAGGAATGATAAATACAAATTCAGAATGGTGGTTACCCCTGGTGGAGGAGGGAGAGGGATGTCACTAGGGAGCTACAAGGGTCTCGGGCCTACTAGTAATGTTCTACGTTTTAAGCTGGATGGTTGCTGCCTAGATGTTTGTTTTGTTATTTTTACACTTATATTGTGTATTTAGTTTTGTAGGTATGAAATATTTCATAATTTAAAAAGTTACTCTTTTAAGTTGTTTCTGATGACTTTCAACCCATTTTATCTGTCAAAGGGCCGTGCTTTATTTGCTCATATTGTCTGCACATATATAAATATATATTCTTTGTGTTAGAAATACATAACATTTACCATTTTAACCGTATTAAATGTATAGTTCAGTGGCATTAAGTACATTCACACTGTGGTGCAACCATGACCACCATCCATCTCCAGACCTTCTTCATCTTCACCAGCTGAAATTCTGTGCCCATTAAATACTAACTCCCTATTCTCCTTCCCCACAGCTCCTGGCAACCACCGTTCTTCTAGCTCCGTGAATTTCACTACTCTATCATATAGAATCATATGGCATACAGTATTTGTCCTTTTGTATGTGGTTTATTTCACTTAGCACAATGTCTTCAAGGTTCTTCATGTGGTAGCATGTGTCAGGATTTCCTTTTCCTTCTGATCCATCATCAGATGCGTTATCTATTGCACCTCTGGTCCCAAGCTGAGAATTTCTTTGTTCTTAAGGCTGAATAATATTTTGTTGGATGTATCACATTTTATCCATTCATAGGTCAATGGACATTTGGATCATTTCCACCTTTTTGCTATTGTGAATAATGCTGCTATGAACATAGGTATACAAATGTGTTCAAGTCCTTGCTTTAAATCGTGTTGGGTATATATACCCAGAAGTGGAGTGGATGGATCATATGGTAATTGTATTTTAAGTTTTTGAGGAACTGCCATACTGTTTTCCACAGTGGCTGCACCATTTTCTGTGTCCATGTATTTTGACAGGATCTTTTAGTTGTTGTGCAATTGTTTAATTTCTCTCCTGGAGTCTCAGATAATCTCATGTAAATGAAAAGATGCCCCAATCCTAATTAAAGAAACTTCCATGACAACAATAACAACGTCAACCCTTGGTCATATAACTTTGCTTATGTATCATGCTAGTATTACCTCTTGAAAGCATGAGTTCTACATGTTTATTATTTAACAAATGAATAGGTACCTCTTTTGACTTAACTTAGCCATGCTCATATTTCAAAGATTTCCCCCATGTTCACCTCATTGTCCACAATTCTAGGGACACATAGCTTATTTACAGACTGGCATGTAAACTATGTCCCATAAAGTTGCACAACATGATTCCCTGATTTGGAGATGTGGTGTACACACTTGGGGGTCACCTTAGCCCTGTCTTATATAAGTGTATGAAAGTCTTTATTATGAGTAAGAGTCATAATACCCTACACCATTTTCATCTTTTACTTGTCCTTCCCACTTTTTTTTTTTTTTTAATGGAGTTTTGCTCTGTCGCCCAGGCTGGAATGCAATGGTATGATCTTGGCTCGCTGCAACCTCCACCTCCTGGGTTCAAGGAATTCTGCCTCAGCCTCCTGAGTATCTGGGACTACAGGTGCATGCTGCCACACCTGGCTAGTTTTTGTATTTTTAGTAGAGATGAGTTTTCATCATGTTGGTCAGGCTGGTTGTCCTTCATACTTCTGATTTCATTGTAGCATCCCCCTGATTCAGAGATTCAAAACATACAAACAAGGGCTCTGAGGGGTGAATCCACCATAGTTTCCAATATAAGATTAGGCCTATGTTTCTCTTGAGTTTCCATTACCATTCCTGATGATATTCAACATTGCACTGGCCTTTTCCAAAATAAAACACAGGGCTGCTATCCTTCATAGCTAGTTATGGCATAACATCCAGAGGGCAAATGAAGCTATAGTGAAGAAGCACTCTTGACTGTGAGGCTGGAGTCCAGGATTTTGGCCTTGGGTCTATTTTTGACTAATCATGTGATACTTAGGAAATCATTAATCCAACAAAACCTATGTGTTTTATTGGAATTGTGCTGAATACTAGGATACCTAAATAAATAAGTCACACACTCTGCTTCATGGAGCTCACAGTCTAGTGGAAGAGAGTGACAGGAAAATCAGTAATTCAAATAAGGCATAATAAGTGTCAAGAAGCCTACGCTAGATATAGAAGAACAGAAGAAAAACACTTGGATGAGGTATCTAACATCTGGAGGTAGAAGGAGGTCAGAAAATACTTTTCAGAGAGTGGTGATATCTGAACTGAGACCTGGAAAACCCTGTTTTGTTCATTGCTGTATTCAAGCACCCAGAAGAGTGCCGGGTACAGGGTAGGTATTCAATAAGCATATGCTTGCTTATGAGAGTAAAGAGAGAATTCCATGTAGCTGGGACTTTGGCAAAGATGTGTGGTTGTCAGAAACATGACGAGTTCTGGGAACTGTAATTACAGAGTTCTAAAGTGGGCATAGCAGGAATGGTTGGGCCTAAGGCTGGAAATACAGCTCAAGGCTTGGGCTTTGGTACTTTTTATTGAAGGCAATGGGGAGCTGCTAGAAAATTTAAGCACAAGAGTCACACAATCAGTGTTAGCTTGAGGTGCCAGTTATCAATTTTTGCCTCTCAGCTCCAAATTCATCTTGTATTGCCTCCTCTGCAAAAATTGAACTAGGTCCTTTAACATTTTTCCGTTGCCAGCCACCACAATGATAAGCTTTGTTAGTATAGGGGACTGGAAAGACTGGAGGAGGAAGAGGTTTCTCTTGGGAATTTAGGTGTGCTCTTCTTGCTAGGATCCAGGAACTTGTAGTTTCTCCTATGCTGGGATTCTGTAGCACACAGCTTTTCCAGCATCTGGTTCATGCAGTGTGTGATCTCCTGAGTACCCAACTGCTGCAGTACACAGTGGCCAACAGTGACCCGTGGCTAGCAGTGCCCCCGGCACCTCTTGGGAAGCTCTGTAGCAGAGTGCTGCCAGTGAGTCACCTTTGTGTGAGTGGCTTCTCTGGTGTTTCAGACAGTAAATTTTGTCTGCCTGGCACCTCAGCAATTTCTCTGCTCCCCAGTCAGCTGTGGCTATATCCTCTGCACCAAGCTCTGGGAAAGGTTTCCTGCTTGGGTGATCTTCTTAGGGGGAGGGATTGCTCCTTATATCTGTGATTCCCATGTATTTTAGATCTCTTCCGACATATTAACCAATCCTTCATTACTCCACTCCCATCATTAACAATTATTTATTTATTTATTTATTTTACCAGGAGAAGCTAGTCTTTCAGGATCAAACAATTCTTTATATTGAGGTTGTTAAAATTACTATATGCTCAAAAATTACTGTATGATTTATTTCTCTTTGTTGAACTCTAAAACATACGTTGACTGACAGCTGTGTGGATGGGCTGAAGAGAGGGTGGTGAAGCTTCAGGCAGGGAGCCAGGTTAGGAGAATATGGCAGCACTTTTGACAACTCTCAGGAGCTTTACTGCCTTGAAAAGTAGTTGTCATAGGGAGATAAAAGAGACAGGTATTTAGGAGATAGGATCTACAGGATTTGGTAACTATGGAGGGAGGAGGTGGAAGAGAAGGTGGAGGAAGAGAAGAAAAAGAAAGCGGAGAAGGCGGAGGCGGTGAAGGACAGAAGAATCTAGAGTGACTATCAGTTTTCAAGCTTGGATGACTGGCTGCATGGTAGTGCCACCCTTGTAGAAATGGAAAACACTGAAGTGGGGCCAGGTCAAATTATCCTCCCACGTTCCCATTTACTTTCAGGAGTTCCATGCACTTTTGAATCACGAAAAATTGGAATCATAGATTCTCCAAGTTAAAGAGGCACCAAAGCCCAAGTTTTCTGCCTTTGGGCAATATGGGCCACTTGTTCACCTCAAAGAAGTGGAAGAAAGATCCATTCTAAACATTCCTCAATTCTAACATTTCGTAAAGTTCTTTTCCATTTTTAAATCTCTTGGATAGTAGGCCTTCTTCAATTATACAGAGCTCATCCATACCCCCAACTCTTCCAATTCAATAAATTTTCCCTTAAGTGGAAGCTATATGCCTCCCAATGTGAAATGACTGGCCAACATACACCTGCCAAGTGCTGAAGAATGCAGGTCTTAAAATAGACTATAGTCTTGTTTCTGGAATCTCTCACTTGGTTTTATTGGTATGGGCTAAACAGGGCTTCTGTTTCATAAATGAAAGTCTCCAGTTACATGAATAAAAGGCTCCAGGCCAGAATTTCCGAGGCAGTTTCTACCAGCAGCACTTGGAACCAAGCACCAGGCAGCTGCACATCCCTGTTTGGGTTTGGCATGCGCTTGCTCTTGTTTGGAATGCATTCTTCCCCTCTTAACAGGTTAATTCTTCCTTTGGAGGTCTGCTCAGCCTTCCCTGACCACCCTGTCTGTTCCACTGTACATACCCTGTCAGAGCATCACTTACCTATGGTTGGTGTGATTCTTTGAGTAACATGTGCCTCCCCCAGCAAACTCCACGGCAGGAAGGGTCAGTTTTTGCTCACTACACCATCCCAATGTCTAGCCCAGTGCCTGGAACTCAGTGTTCAATAGAGACTAGTAAAAATGAATGAGTGATAGCAGTCTGTGAAGTGCTAGCTATAAAATGAATGAGTGACAGCAGTCTATGAAGTGCTAGCTATAAAATGTATCAGTGATAGTAGTCTGGGAAGTGCTAGGTATGCCCACTGGTCCTCATGGCAATTCCCCCAAAGCTATTTCTATATCCATGTTTCTGATGAAAAAGCAGAGGTGTGGCTCCTCCGTGAAGGGCTCTGTTTCCAGACTCTTGAGTCTCCCCATCACTGTCCTTCGGTTAAGAAACCGTAGAATAGTATTCTGGGTACAAAATACGCACACGATTTGGCCAGAAAGCCATAATCCCCCAGTCACATTCCCTTAAAGATCTCCTTGCTTTCCCTCCCCCCTGCTTTGTGAACAAGGAGAGGCTCAGACTCCAGGGGCGCCGCGCAGGACTCCTCCCTCAAACCCGCTCAGAGCCCTGCCCTCCCTCCACTTCCCCTCCGGGGTGGCTACCTCAGGCTCGCTCCCAAACCGGGTGTGTGTGTTTTGGGGCGACCTGTGGCGTGTGGTCTCGGGGGAGAGTGTGGGGAGATCTCGTGTGTCTCCCCCTTTTGGGAGGAGGAGCCGTGTAGGCTCTGGGGGGGGGGGGCCAGCGGGGGGGGGGGGAGCGGCGGGGGGGTGTGCGCGCGGTTTTCGTTTTGGGCGTTTTCGCTCTGCGTTTTCTTGTGGCCCCCCCCGCGGGTCTGCGGCGCGGTGTCTGGGGGGGCGCGGGGTGTGTGGTGTCAGAGCGGCGCCGCGCCCTCTGCGGAGGGGCGGTGTCCGGGTGTCGCTCTGGGGCTGTTCTGGGGGCGGGGAGCTGTTTTTGGTTTTTTGTTGTTGTGGGAGCCCGAGGGGCTGTGGGGTGTGGGGTATGGGTGTGGGGGTTTTGGGACCCGGGGTGTGGGGGTTTTGGGTGTGGGGGGGTGTGTGTCGGTGTAGTGTGTGCTTTTGTGTATGTGAGAGGGTGTGTGTGGCTTTTCTTTTTCTTTTTTGTTTTGTGGAGTGTGGAGGTGTGAGGTGTTCTCGAGTCTTATTGTCACAGAGTTTTTTTAACGCGTTTTTTTTTGTGCGGGGTTTTTTTGTTTTTGTTTTACACATGTGCTCTTTTTTTCTTTTTTGTGTTCTCCTGTGGGGCGTGTTCTTTTTTTCTCCCTTTTTTTAGATGTGGGGGCTGTGCGCCGAGAGGTTTTACTTTTGTCCGGTGTGAGTGTGCGCGTGTTATAGTGTGGGTTTTTGCCTGTGTTTTGTGTTGTCCGATTTTTCTCTCTTGTTGTTGTTTTTGGGGGGGGTGTGGGGGGGCAGAGCGTGTGATATCTCTCGGGGGCGCCAGGGGGAGAGAGAGAATATTTTTTGTGTGTAGTGTGTTGTCTGTGTTCTGGGGTTTTTTTCCCCATGTTGTGAGTGTGTCTCAGTGTCTCTGTGGGTGTGGGTTTTGTTTTTTTTTTAGACACAAAGCGGAGTCTCGGGTTTTTGTGTTTTTTTGTGTGTTCTCACAGAGCTTTTGTCTCGGGGTTTTGTTTTTTCGAGTGTGGTGTGTGTGTGTGTGTGTGTGTGTGTGTGTGTTTTTGTGAGAGGGTGTCTCTCTGTGTCTCTGAGTCTCCTCTACTGTGGTGTTCTTGTGTCTCTGTGGCGTCTCCCTCTCCGGTGTCTGCGCTCTTCTCCTCTCTGCGTCTCCCATATCTGTGAGTCTAGGTGTGTGTGCCCCTGTGCGGGTCTTTTTTCTATTTTATTTTTTTATACGGGGTTTTTTGCTGTTTTGCCGAGTGTTGTTTTGCACCTGTGGTCTCGTGTTCTGCGTGTGTTTTTGTCTCCCAGTGTGTGGTTTTAGGTGTGTGTGTCTGTGCCTGTGGTCTGGGGTGTTTTTTTTTTGCGTCTCCGGGGAGAGGGGAAGCGCCCTCTTTTTCTGTTTTTGTTTTTTCACCCCTTTTTTGGGTGTGCCTTTTGTCTTCTCTTCTTTTTGTGTGTTTTTATACCAGTGTGTGTTTTTGTCTATCTCTTTTTTTTCCCCGGGGGTTTTCAGCTTTTTCTGTTTTTGTGATGTGAGCGTTTTTTCTCTTTTTAGCGCTTTTTTGCGTCTGTGTGCACGTGTGGGGGCTCTATTTTTTTTTTTTGTGTGTGGAGAGCTTTTTTCAGCGTGTTGTTCTTTTTTTTTGTAAAGGGGCCTCTGTTGTGGTTTTTGTCAATCTTGTGGTGTTTTTGCACCTGTGGAGTCTTGTGTGTTTTTTGGTTTTGGCCTGTGTCCAGGGGCGATCTGTGGGTGTGGGGGTTTTCTTGTCTGTGTCTCTGCTGTGTTTTTGTGGGGTCTGTGTGGGGGGTGTGCGGTGTTTTTTTGTGGGCCTGTGCCCTATGGTGTGTGTTTTGGTGTGGGGGGGGGGGTGTGGGGGTGTGGGGTGTGGGTGTGTCTTTTCCGATATCACGAGTGTTCTGTGGCCTGTGGTGTGTTTTGTGTGTGTGCATGTGGGGGGGTGTGTGCGTGTCTTTTTGTTTTTTTGTGGAGTGTATATTATCTCGAGGGGTGTGTATTATTGTTCTTTTTGGGGAGGAGGGGGTTTTTTGAGACAGCGCTCTCGGCTGTGGATATAGGATGTGATATAATATAGTGTTTTTGTGTCGCGCTCTACACACGGGGGGGGTTTTTTGTGACTGTGTGTGGGGGGTGTTTTTTGTGTGGGAGCCGGTTTTGAGGGGTATGTTTTATTTTCTTGTGTCTCTCTGTGTCTATATATATTATATATATTCTCGAGAGTATAATTTTATTTTTTTTGTCTTGTGATGTTATTGTGACACTTTTGGGGAATTTTTTTTTTTTCTAACAGAGGTGTGAGTGTGGGAGGGGGGGGCACATATAGATTTTTGTTGTTGTTGTCTCTCTTTTGGTGTGTGTTGTTTTTATGTGTGTTTTTTTTATTTTTGTGTAAAGATCTGTGTTTTATATTCTACTATAATCTTTTTTTTTGTATAATCTTTTTTCTCGTGTGTTTTATTTTTTTTTGTTCTTTTTTTTTGTACATGTGAATTTTGTCTATCTTTTTTCTTCTTTTTTTTTTTTTTCTTCTATATTTTTCTTCTGCGTATACACATTTTTTTCTTTTGCTTTTTGCCCTTTTTCTGTTTTTCTTTTTTTTGCCGTTTTTTTTTATGAGTTTTGCCTCTCTGTGCTCTCTCTTTTTTCTCTTTTCCATCTCTTTTTTGTCTCTTTTTGACAGGGTTTTTTCTCCCTCTTTTTCCTGTGATGTGTTTTGTGTCGGTGTCCCCTTTTATGTTGTTTTATCTCCTGTGTTCTCTCTGCGTCTGCTCTCCCTCTCTGCGGCGTTTTTGTCTGTTTTTATCTTTTTCATATTTTTGACACTTTTTTTTTTTTTGTTTTCTGGGATCTCACTCTTTTTTTTTCTCTTTTTTCTTTTTGTGTTTTTTTTTGGTCTCTTTTGCTTGTTCTTCCTCCTCTCCCTGACATTTTGATCTTGGAGTGCCCCAGGATTTACACTTGGACTTCTCTATCTATATGCACTCTCTTTTTGATCTCATCCAGTCTCATGTTTTGGATATCAAATTTATGTCTTCAGCCTTAATCCTTTCCTAAACATCACAGTATAACATCCAACTGTCTACTTTGCACCATTGCATGTCTAATAGGCTTCTCAGGCTGAATACCCCACAACTGCACTCCAAGATTCCTCTCCAAACCAGCTCCTCCAGGCTTCCCTGTAGCAGCAAATGACAACTGTAAATTCCAGTTGCTCAGGCTAAAAAACCTTGGCATTATCCTGGGCTGCTTTTTCTCCAACACCTTAAGCCCAGTCAGAGCAAATGCTATTGGCTCTATCTCCAAAAGTCATTCAGAATTAGAGCACTTCTCTCCACATCTATCACCTTGGTCCAAGCAAACTTCATCTCTCATCTGGACCATTACAATGGCTTCCTAACCCATCTCCTGTTTCTGCCCTTTCCCTCCTGTGGCCTGTTCTCATCACAGCTGCCTGATCACTTTTTCGGAAACCTAAGACTGATCATGTCATTCCTCTATTTAGAACTCTCAGTGGCTCCCGCCTTATGCAAGTAAAATTAAAAGTAACCCACAAGCCCTTAAACTCTCTGCACACATCATTTTCCCTTTTCTTCTTCTTCACTACCCTCCAGCCATGCTGGCCATCTTACTATCCCTCAGAAAGTCCAGACCTTCTCCCATCTCAAGACTTATGCTTGCATTTCCTCTGCCTGGAACACGATTTCCTCAGATAGCCACATGGTTCACTCCTTAGCACCTTTGGTTTGAATCCAAATGTGACCTTCTGAGGGAGTCTTATCTGGCTCTTTTAAGTGGAACACCAATATCCCTTCCGATGCCTCCCTTGCTTTGCAATCATTACATACTATGTATTTTTAATTTTTGTTTTATTAATTTCTCTTTATTTTTTCACTGGAGGGAATGGGGTTTTGTTTGTTTTAGTCACTGCTGTATTTCTGGAGTTAGAACAGAACTATGCACATAATGGGCACCATAAATATTTGTTTACTGAATTAAATTCTCTTTTTTATTCTCTCTTTCCACCTTGCTTCCCCTTCCTTCCTTATTCCAAGAGGCCCTTCTGAAAAATGATACGTCAGTGTCCTTTCAGCTTCGCATGTTCAGTGTCTTAGGGACTAAAGTTCTATTCGGCCAAATAACGACAGGTCTGCCACCAGAGAGTGGGAATCCTGACTGCCATCTCTACTATCTCAGCCTTATAATAAATATCAACTGTCTCATACCAGCTATGAGCTCAGAAAGTCATTCTCCCTATCCTATGTGGCTTATACTGTGGCTCACTTTCCCCAGATCTTCAGTGTGCCATTTCATAGGAGGAAGCAAGAGCAACCCCATCCCAGCTGCTGCTTGGATCATGATGAGGTTGGGGCTGAGCAGTGATGGTGGGTATACCACAGTGGGGACCTTGGCTCAGGTTCAGCACGATTCTGGGATTTAGCTGTGGGGTATGGTTGTTAGGCTCCCCATGGAGTCAATCTACCTGTGTACATAAACTCCTTTCACATATATATTTGTGGGTTTTTTTGTTGTTGTTGTTTGTTTGTTTTTTTGCTGTGTAGCAAATTACCACATACTTAGCAGCTTAAAGCAACACAGATTCATTATGTCAGTTTCCATGGGGCAGGAGTCTGGGTAGGCTAGCTGGGTTCTCCGCTAAGTGTCTTGCGAGCCTAAAATCTAACTGTTGGCTAGGGCTGTGCTCTCATATGAGCCCAAGGGTCCTCTTCCATATTCATTGGTTGCTGGCAAAATTCACTTCCTTGCGGATGTAGGACTGAAGTCCGTTTTCTTGCTGGCTTTTGACCAGGGACTGCTCTCAGCACCTAGAAGCCACCCTTAGGTCCTAGTCCTATCGCCCTCTAATGGCAGTTTACAACATTGATGTTTGCTTTCTTTCAGGACAGCAGAGGCATCTGTTGTTTCTTTTGTCTGTTTTTTAAGGCTCTCCTGATTAAGTCAGATCCACCCAGGATAATCTCCCTTTTGATGAACTCAAAGTCAACTGATTAGGAACCTTAATTACATCTGAAAGTTCTCTTTTGCCACATAATACTAATCATAGGAATAATCATATCTTCTCATATTTGCAGGTCTCACCCACACAGAGAAGGTGAGCTTATACAGGGCACATTCAACATGGGGTGGAAATGTTGGAGGTCATCTTAGAATCCTACCTACCACAATATGCCTTTGTGAGAGAAAATGATGAGAAGGTCCATCATCTCTCTTCAGAGTTGGAACCAGTGAGTTGACAAGCACAGCCACTCATTGTGGTGGCGGATTCCCTCCTCTTCCTGCAACCTCTGTGTGTAGTCTTTTTCCAGAACTTAGGAGAGCAACACTTGCTATAACTCAATTATGAAGAACAAACCACAAAATTCCACATAAATGAAAATGTCTACCCAATTGAAGTCTACTTCTTTAAGGACTTGAGTGATTGGGCGAAGAAAAGAGAACATTTACCACTGGGAGGTGGGGTGAGTTGTGTGGACAAGATTCCTCCCTTCTTAACACCTGTGTCTTCTGTGGCTGCTCTGATTCTCCTTAGGACTGCCCTGGCCCATTTGGCACCTTCACATACATTAGAAAAGGGTGGTTGCTCAGGGGTAGATGTAGCCCCTTGAGCATATGACCTGACAAGTAGGGTAGGAGCTGAACTTCAGCCCACTCTCACCCTCAGAAAACTGCTTGGTTTTCCTGCCTCCTGAGCCTTCTATTTCTATCCCACATTATTCATCTTCTAAATATGCACAATACTGTCTTGCTCCCCACCATCACCAAAGGAAAAAGAAAAAAGAAAAGAAAACCTTAGTCCTTGGTTTTCTCTCTATCTTCCCTTCATGAGAATTCCTATCCTCCTACTGATAGAAGTTTTCCAGCTGACTCTGCATGGATGACTCCAGTCTACACCTTAAGTCTCAACCTCCCTGCTCAACTCAGTCCCTTGTCCAAATGTCCTGGACCTCATTCAAACAAGCTCACAAAGGGCACATCATCTTCCCCAAGGCCGGCCCCATAGTGCTGTCAGTGGAGACATCCTCCTCCCTGTTATTTCACTACAAACCTAAGAATCACCCTCAGCTACTCCCCTCTGCCTCTTCTCACACAGCCCATCTGCTTCTCACCTGCAGGCCCCGTGCCTTTGTCTGTTTCTTGCCAGTCTCACTGCTCCACACTGATCTAAGCCCTTAGCATCTTCTATGCACCTTGTGTTTCAACGATTTTCTGATCATGGTCTCCTCTGTTTCCTCTCCCAGTAGTTCTCAACTTGGGGGTAGTTTTGCATCCCTAGGGTACATTTGGCAATGTGTGATGACGTTTTTTATCATCACAACTGGGAGTGGGCTGCTGTTAGCATATAGAGGGTAGGGGCAGGGCTGTTGCTAAACATCCTACAAAGGAGAGGACAGTCCCCCAAACAAATAATTATCCTACTCCAAATGTCAGTTGTGCTGTGACAAAGAAACTATGACCTCTGCCAATTCCTACAAGCTTCCTGAATGCTACAGCCTTACTCTTCTTAAGAAAATGTGCCATGTACATATTGCCTCCTCACTGGAAAAAAAATATATTTCCCATTTCCTATATCCACATGTCTACTTCTGCTTAAGATGATCTCCCCCTTCCTTTTCTATGCCAGTGTATCCTCCCTTTCTCTTAAGGCCCATAGCAAGCTCTCCAGCCTGTGTGCTGGGCTAGTCTCCATTTGTCTCGCTAGGTCCACTCTCTAGCCTCCCTTCTCTAGCCTGGTGTCTGCACCAGAATTGTATCCCCTGGGCTTCTTTGCTCTCTAATAGCTGGTTGGATTTGGCCTGTTGGCGGTATCAGCAGGTGATCATACATTGGGTATATATTTCCCAGCTCCCAAACTTTGAGCTTCTTGCTTTGCCTCCATAGCCTCAGCTACTGTCTAGCACTCTGTCTTCCATGGAACCAGTTCTCATGGGCTCCAATAACATCATTCCCCCTCTTGCCCTTTCAGGTCTAGGGGTGGTAATGGATTCCACAGTTGCTAGTCCCTAAGTTCACCACTGTGATTGGTTCACTCAACTCTGCCCATTCTCTGGTAAATATTTCCGTAGTCAAACTCTTTTGAGTATGCCATCTGCTTCCTGCTGGATTCTCAATGATGCTCAGTCACTTAAGGATTCTCTCTTCTCTTGGCTGTCATACAAAACTTACAGTTGGGACCACTCCTCTGTCATTCAGCATGTACGCCTTGTGATACTGCTGTGATCCACTTACATCTAGTATTTTCATGGTTTCTAACCATGTTGCAAACTCCGTGGTTCAGGGCTATCTAATACAACATTTCCACTCGCCTCACATAGTGTCTGCTCAATCAATGTTTACCAATGAAAATTATAATAAAATGTGTTGGAAAATTACATGATTTTATAAACAAAGTGACTTTAAATGATTTATTTTCTTTTGTACCACAGTTATTTGAGGTGATTCTTTTTCTTCTCATGTCAGATAGGTAATGTGACAAGAGGAATGAAGTGATTTTGAACACAGTAACTTTTCCATGACATTTCTAAACTGGCATGTGCTTTGGGACCTGAGTTCCGCTGCTCCAATACTCTGTTGTGCTTACTTCCTGGTTCTTGATGACATGCTGTGTATTTGTGGTGGCTACATAAGGAACTCTAAGTAAAACTGGTAATTTCTCTACTGGCTTCCTTCTTTGAAACCAGTATTCTCTCCCTTCAAAGCCCTTATGCTATACCTGGTCTGCAGGGAGCAGATATTCCATGTGCTCCCTACGTCTAAAGGCTGCTGCTGCACCATACCCAAACATGTGCTTCATAATGCCTTTCCGTCCCATGATTCACTTCAACGAGTTTTTATTTAAATATTTAATCATGTAAAAAGTGGTGTAAGTGCCCCCTTAGGGAATCTTGGTAAAGTACAAGGATGTAATCAAATGGTTTGCAAATTGTCCTTACTTATTTATAACTCTAATTTTAAAAGCACCAGAGTTATAAAAGGGATGTTCACATTTCACAGAAATGTTATCCTAAGGAATAAGGGACGATTATTCCTAGGAAAAAGGGGCAATGGCAGATCATTTCCTAGAGTTATTGTGCCTTATCCATCAGTGTTGTAACGGTTTTTGTGGGAGTGATTTAAAAAGCTTTTCCTTTTGCTCTCTGCAAATATGTCTTCGTCTGCCTAATTCTGCTGTGAGAATCTCAGTTTATTTAACCTCATGGCTCTTGTTATTTTCATGCCAAAATTTACACCCAAAATCTGTTTGCTCTTTACCAGAATGATGAAGAAGATGATTAAAGAGGAATAGTAGGCATTCTGGTTCACAATCCACCTTGATAATTTCATGGAAGGGCTTGGAAAATATGAAGCTGAAATAGAGGCTTAAGTGACCAGGGCCATGCTGTGATTTTTGCAGGCAGTAGGAACTTTCGCCTTTTTGGACCCCTTCCTCCATTAAAAATATGAAAAATTCATATTTTATCACTGTGTTGGCATAATGGTAAATACATGAATATAATATGTTAAAACATTTTGTATACCCCTAACAGTATTTTGGTCCCTAGGTACTATGTCTCCTGTGCCTAATGAATGAGTTGGCCCTGATTGTGAGCAATGGGAAAATAATGTAGCTTAACTCCTTTTTCAGGATCTAAAGATACCAAGGTTCCAATCTGTTCTGAATGATGGCTGAGTTGGGAGGTTATAATCACAAATAATGCAAATTCCTGTTCTTCCTCTGAGAGGCTTTGGGGGGCTTTGAAGGAGTGGGCAGCTGTGGACCACAAGCTCGGCCACTTCCCAGATATGGGCTGCTCTTCACCTTGTCCTAGAGTGACATCACCTTCTCCATAGGTGACAGTGTGATAGTCTCTACTCTGGGAGGGTCCAGGGTGACTGTCTCCATCCCATAGATGGGGAGCCTCAAGCATGGTGAGATGAGCCTGGGTAGCTTGCTTCCTCTGAATCAGATTCTAATGCCTTGCTGCTTTCTTGGCAGCAAGAAGGAAACATCTTTAAAATATTTTTTTTCTTGACTATAAAAGTGATACTGGTTTATTATGAAATTTTTAAAAATATAAGAAGTTGAGAGATTTTTTAAAAAGAACAACTCCCTTGATCCTGCCTCCCAGAGCCAACCACTGCTAACTGCTTCATGAGGTTGTATAAATGGGTACACCATACCACAGGTGGGACAGCACTATTTAAGCTTCTGGGAGCCAGCCAGAAGTGCCTGTCATTGCTGCTATTTCTGTCTGATGTCTCTCTCAACTGTAAAATGGCTGGATTTTATAATATTCTCCCTTCAAATGCTTACAAGCTACAGTGTTAGCTGGAAAAGGCAGATTGCAAAATTTTTATACAGTATGATCTCAAATATGGAGAAACATGCATAAAAAAATTGAGGAAGGTAATAGATAATTGTATCAACAGTGGTATTAGCTGTCCCTCAGCCATGGGAGCTCCTGTATGGGTGAGAAACAGCTTTTTTGGGGAATGGTAGCTTTTCAGCACCACATAACATCCCCCAGAAGGCAATTTCTTCATTTTCCTTTGAATAAAATTGCTCTTGTTTGCACTCCTTAGAAGAGGGCAAGAGGAACTGTGATCTCTCCATGCCTGAACTTCAGACCTTTGGAGGTTGTTGTCCTCTTTCATTTCCTCTTCCTTGCGCCCACCCATGAAACAGCAGTTTCTTCAGGCTTCTATTTGTGTTCGAGGCTGGCAGTGGGTTTTCCCAGACATCTTCTTGGGAACATAAATCTATTCTCTACATAAAAGCAAAGATACAATTAAAGCTACACATCAGAGAGAAATGAAAGGAACTAACAACTCCACATTAACATGGAGAGGATGCTGCTGAACAAGGTCAGTTTCTGCTAGAAGACTCTTCTTACTGTTGCCACAAATGCAGAAAAGCACCTCCTGGTGCCTATGCAGCCACTCAAGCCTAGCTTATCTGAGAGAGACAGGCATCTGCAGACAAAAATATTTTGTTTTCTCAGTGGCTTGATCCAGTGTTTTACCATGTTTCCCTTAGCTCTTACCTAATCTTGCCTACTCAAGTCATCATTCCATGTCTATTTTTCCTGATGAAGACAAGACAGAGAACATTGGCTTGTGCATCCTGACACAATAACCTTCCAAAGCTTGATACTGGGTTTTCTTCTAAAGTGTCTATATCATGCCCTGAATACTAGAATACCACCAGATTAAGGAACTTTGAGTCTATATGGTACATTCAATAATTTAATTCAACACTATTTGTTTGAGCATACTGTGTGCTAAGCAGGAAAGAAATAGTCAAGGGGAACACAGTCTGCACCAGGAGTCATCAGCATGTGCTACATCAGATGCTGTGCACCAAGATCCCAAGTCCTCTTTTGGTTTTTAAAGTGAGCTTTGAAGTCAGATAAACTTGGGTCTAATTCATTTTTTGCCACTTCCTTCTTCTGTTACCTAAGCTAAGCTGCTCAACTTGCACGAGTCTCAGTTTTGTTACACACAAAGTGTGGATAATAATACCTATTTCACGTGTTGTAGAATAAGTGAAATTATTTAAGCAAAGTACAGTTCCTAAAGTGGAAGTTACTCTGTAAATGTTGCTTCTTCCTTGAGATTTTATAATGATTTTGTGATGGGGACATCAGAGATATTGAGTGTCATATAAAATTGGTTTTTAATTTGAAAATGTAAATTTGTACATATATTGTCTACTTTGTGGATTAACTACAAATCCAAATTGGCTTCCCACAAACTCAGGTTATAACTTATCATTCAATATGCCAGCATTCATTTGTTTATCCAACAAATATTTAAATATCTTTTATGGCACAGTCAATGCACGTGTGGGGAATAAACCCTGCCTTTAATATAATATAAGCTTAGTCCAGACATAATCAGGAAAGGAAATCTGCCATGAAGAAAATTCTGTATGGAAGTCATTTTCGGGACAGTGGAAGATGGGTTCAGAAAAGCACAGCTACCAGCAGAGACACTCCTCAAATGCTAGCAGAAAAGAACGCTAACAAATGCCTGACTGCAGAAGAATCCTGGGAGCCTGGACTTGCCTCTCATTCTTGAATTGCATTTATTCTGGGAACTAAGCAGAGTGCTGTGTCAATCTGCTATGAGGGAGGCAGAATTATAAATAGAATATGTGCTAGAAATAGAAAATAAGATGAAAGATGGCATTTTGGGGCTTTCACGGCTTCCCCCCGCCCATCTCCTTCAGCAGAGGGAGAAAAGTCATACAGTTTTGGTGAAGGCAAAAAATTCAGAAGCCATCATTCCAAGAGCAGTGGAAGGGAGGGGGGAACTAGAAAGTATGAAAATGGTGAAAAGTATAGAAGTGGGAAGAGTTGAGTGAGATGTGAACAGAAGGGTGGGAGGGTAAATTGGCCTCCTGGGCAGATGAGAGAAAATCAGAGAGACAAACCCAGGGCTAGGACACAAAATGAAGACTTACCCAGCTGGAGAGAAACTTGAAATAGCAAGATAGTAATAACACATGGCCAGACAGGGATTGGGTTCGAAAAGAAAATTAGGGCTTAAGCCCTAAAAATGGATTTAGGTGGGAAGGCTAATATAACTGTGAGATAAAAGACCCAGGCCTGATCAGTAGCATTTCCAGGTAGCTCCATTTACCCTTTTCCCCAAAGCAGACCTTGACCTTCGGCTTTCAAGGTTAATATCTTCAAAGGTATTTTTGAATTTGTAATGAGGTATCATTCCATCAGGTATGGGGAAAGGTGTTCTAGCTATGGTTGAGGAAAGCTTAGTGGGAAAAAGTCTTGAGAGGCGGGTTCTGGTCCTAGCATTGCCATCAACTAGACATGTGACCTCAAACGAGTCACCTGACTAGCCTCTGTGATCCAAACCTCTGGGTTTGGATATCATCTCTACAATGAACTACCTGTTTGATTTTGATCTATTTACTTCCCTTATCTTTGAGCTGTCATAGCTTTCTTTCCTTCAGTAGAGGAAGAAAAAGCATCCATCCAGTTTTGGTAGAGGCAAGAAATTCAGGAACCATCATCCCAAGGTGAGTGGAAGGAAAGGAAGAAATTGAAAGTATAAAAGTGGTAAAAAGTATAGAGATGGGAGTGAGATATAAACATATGGGTAGGTGGGTAAGTTTGTTTCCTGGGCCTTCCTAGCTAGTCTGCATTTTTTTCAAATCCATAAAATGATGGGTATTAGACTCTATGTCTTAAAAGCTGCTACCTGATGAAAGTTCTACTCTTTAATGCTTGAATGAATACTGAGGGTAAGAGAGAATAGTGATCCCTAACTTAATTTGTTCTGCAATAGGAAACGGCTCTCATAGAAGTCATTCAGCTGAGATGCTGCATGAATGACAGCTTTAAGTCCTGCTATAGTCAGAGTATGTCTCCTCTTCACCTGGCAGAGATCCATGCCTTCCACCATTGCTCTGTTGCAGGGGTACCAACTTTGGATTTGTGCTGCTTGAGTGGGGGAGCTTCCACAGTGTTTGTTCATACAAGAGGGCTTTTAGCAGCTACTCGCCCAGAATAATTTGGGAAGAAGGCCTATAGATGCCATAAAATGGAGGTTTCTCAAGGACTCCTCAGGGGAAATGTTATAACAGCACTCTGCTAAGGATATGAGATGCACCTAGTTATTTTGTAAGTAGAAGGTATGGAATTGCAGGTATGGTTCTGCTTTTTGCCCCAAAGTGATCAAAATTTTGCAGCCCAAACAAGTTGCAATTCAGAGAACACACAAGTACATCAATGTTCCAAAGTGTAGTATGAAGTGGTACTGCCCAAACTCATTAATCAGGAATAGCCACATGGTATATATAGGAACTTGCATTCTTTTACCTTAAAAATTACATTATCAATTCACCTTGATGCAATAATGTGTCCTCCCATTGGTCCTTGAGCTTTACTAAGGTAGTTTCTTTGGCCAGAGTTCCCTTGAGGTCACTATAAATGGAATCCAACCTACCTATGGAGATTCTATGGCTTCTGCCCTGTTTTCTGCTCATCTATTTCTCAGCCCTGAAGGAAATAGTATGCAAAATCCCATCCCCACTAGAGAGTTAATATTGAACCTTATCAGCCTTTATTACTTTAGTAAGATACTTTTCAAATAGCTCAGGTAATCTATCCCAATGTATTCCTGATTTTGCCCAGTCAAATACACTTCTGACACTTCTGACAATACACTTCTGTGCCACTGGGTCACACTGTCTGGGGGGCATCGGTATTGGAGGCTAGGAGTCCTGGCCAGGGAAAACAGGAGACTTACTATTTTATAAAGAATTGTATACAGCACACTCATAACTGGGAATGAATGTGGGTCTTGGTCAGAAACCATCTTTGTGGGAAACCGAGGGCATTCCCAGCATGCAGTGTCCTCTCTGCTGGGGTATTTTGTCACAGTGACAAAGTGTGGTGTTTTGCGAAGCTGATCAACTACCATCACCTCTTAGAAGGAGGTAAATCCATTATAAAGATTGATTGATGGCAGGGTCAGACTGACTATGGCTTGCAATTGGAGCCCTGTTTGGGTTAGGGTCTTGCTCCCTAACTCAAACGGAAGTGCAGCCCTGGACAGGTAGCATTAGCATCATCTGAAAGTTTGTAAAAAAGCAGACAAAGGCCTCATGCCAATCCTACTGGATCCAAACTCCATTTGACAAGATTCCCAGGCAATCTGTATGCCCATTAAAGTTTAAGAGGCCCTGGGTTAAGGTGCTTCTTTTGAAAAGACCATAAATATCTCTTCTAGAGGCCAGTCACTTACATTGTAATAAGATAGCTTAATTGGAATACTTCTCATTTTTCCCTTAGCTAAAATATGCCAGAATGGGAATTTTTGTTGCAAGGAACAGTACACCACCAAACCCCCAACTTCTGACCACTACTGTAACTTCAGCTTTTACCATGGGGATCTAGCAAGTAGTAGGATCAACTTTACTTTTGTCATTTGGCTGAATAACTGATTCTCAATGAGAAAAAATGTTATGCTCAGGTGTGGTGGGCAGAATAACAGGTCACCAGATGTCCATGTCCTAATCCCTAGAATCTGTGAATGTTACCTTACATGGCAAAGCAGAGTAGAGGTTGCAGAAAAAATTAAGGTGGCTAAGCTGCTGATTTTAAGATAGAGAGAGTGTCCTGGACAATCCAGGTGGGCCCCATATAATCACAAGAGGCCTGAAAAGTGGAAGAGGGAGGCAGAAGAAAAGGTCAGAGTCAGAGCAGGAGATGTGAGAAGAACTAGCCCTGCCCTTGCTGGCTTTGAAGACAGGAGGAGGGCCATGAGATGAGAAACATGGGTGATCTCTAGAAGCTGGAAAAGGCAATGAAACTCCTCCAGAGCCCTCAGAAAAGAACGTAGTCCTATCAACACTTTGATTTTTGCCCAATAAGACATGTGGTAGACTTCTTACATACAGAACTGTATGACAATACATTTATGTTGTTTTAAACTATTAAGTGTATAGTAATTTGTTATGGCAACAATAGGAAACTCATAATGCAGGAAACAGTTCATTTGTTTTGAATATGAAAAACAGACAAAACGCTAGAATTATATCTAGTTTTTTTCTTGTTTATATCTTTTGGAATTCAGGTGTACATGTTTGAGTTAATCCTCCTTCTCAGTTTGTGGAATATTTTCATCTATTCATAGAAGAACCAACCTTACTGTGAAAACATGTTTTAAAGGTTTATTGTTTTTTCTCCTGCATCTATCATTCCTAATCCCACTGCCCTCCTCCCATAGGCATCCACTCTAATACATTTAATGTAATTCTTCCAATCCATCCAACAGATGTTTATTTAGATATATGAGTGCCCTTACAAAATATACAAGGCTGCTTTATGTGTGTGTTTCATACATAAATGAAATTGTGCAATAAATCCCATTCTGTTTTTGATTTTTTCCTCTTAACTCAATTTTTGAGATCAATCCAGGTTTCTAAATGAAAGTATAATTTATTATCCTATTGCATACACATACTACATCTTACCTGTACATTCCTTAGAGATGGACACTTAGGTCACCTCCAGTAGGGTGGTAGTGAAGCTTGTTAGGAACATCTTGTGTTCCCAGGGAAGAATTTCCCCAGATTTATACCCAGGAGTGGGTTTGGTGGATTCAAGGTGCACAATTGTCCTTCAGAATGGCTGCACCTGCAGTGGGTGAGGATTCTCTTTCTCCACCTTTTTGCCAATGCTTGGTAATATCTGACTTTAAAAGTGATATGCAATGGCAACAACTAGCTATGAAAGGAAGTGCTACATAAGTGACTTAGTAGAAATCATGCCATAAATGCAGAATGAGCAGGGAAAATTAAAAAATAATTCTTAGAGGAAGAGAGTCTTACAAGCAGGACAGATGTGGCTGGGAAGAGGAAAGCCCTCCAGGCAAGAAAGATGTATGTGTGGCTCACCATTGAGTGGTCTTTATCACCAGTGAGATCACCCTTCTTCTGACTACAGCTATATGGAACCCAGTCTAGTCTATTTCCAGCCTGAGATTTTTGCCTAGCTTCCCTGAGCACGTGAGGAGCTCTCTTGACTCAGCTTCCAACTCCTTCTCTGCTTTAACTTCCTCTTTGCCACTTTACAAATTTGTGTGATTTAATGACTTTTAACAGATGCACACCCCTGGGAAACCACCATTATTAACACATGAAACATTTCCATCATTCCAAAAAGTTCCCTTGTATATGTTTGCAGTTCATCTTGCCTCTTGCACTTAGCATCGCATAACTACTGAGTTGCTTTCTGTCACTTCAGGGAAGTTTATATTTTCCAGAATTTTATATAAATGGAATTGTTTAGCATGTACTCTTTTGTGTCTGGCTTTTTCCACTCAGCGTAATTATTTTGGGATCTATTCATTTTATTGGCATATCAATAATTCATTTGTTTTTATTGCTGAATAGTATTCCATTACAGTATATGAATATATGGCATTTTTTTTTACCTTGTTGAGGGATGTTTGTTTTGGGCTATTATTAAAGCTTCTATGGATATTCATGTATAAGCTTTTGTGTGGACAAATGTTTTTATTTTCTTAGATAAATGCTTAGGAGTTCAAAGTCTGGGTCATATGACAGGTGTATGTTTAACATTGCAAGAAAATACCAGCTGGGTATGGTGGCTCATGCCTATAATCCCAGCACTTTGAGAGGGTGAGACAGGTGGATCACCTGAAATGAGGAGTTCCAGACCACCCTGGCCAACATGGTGAAACCCTATCTCTACTAGCCGTACCCTTTTTCAAAGTGATTGTACCATTTTACATTCTCAACAGCATTATAGGAGAATTCCAGTGGCTTCCACATTCTTGTCAAGGGTTGGTATGGTCAGTCTTTTAAATTTCTTGCCATTTTAGTGACTGTGCATTGGTATTTCGTTGTGGTTTATTTGCATGATGACTAATGCTCAACACCAACTAATCATGTTGAGCATTTTTAATGTTCTTATTTGCCATTCATATATCTTCTTTGGTAAAGTGTCTCTTCAAATATTTTGCCCATTTTAAAATTGTGTTGTGTTCTTATTATTGAATTGTAAGCATTCTTTCTATTCAGATATAAATCCTTTGCCAAATATGTGTATTACAAATGTTTTCTCCTAGCCTCCCACCTCATCTTCCTAAGTAGCTGGGAATGCAGGTATGCACCACTACTCCAGGCTGTCTTAGTATTTTTACTGTAGAGACAGGGTTTTGCCATGCTGCCAAGGCTGCTCTCAAACTCCTGCGCTCAAGCAATCCTCCTGCCTCAGCCTCCCGAAGTGCTGACATTAGAAGTACGAGCCACTGTTCCTGCCTAACTTTTCATCTTTTAAAGTAGTGACTTGCAAAGAACAACATTTTAAAATTTTAATGAAGTCAAGTTTATCAACTTTTTGATTCATCGTCCATGCTTTTTGCATAGTAAGAAATCTTTCCCTACCTCAAAATTGCAAAGCTTTTCTTCTATGTTACCTTCTAGAAATACTATTAGATTTTTACATCACTTATGCTTATTCTTAACTTCCTTATTTGGTGTCTTGGATCCTTGGGTCCATGGAGCTATTCTGGAAGGGTTAGTAGTATCTATTTTTGCTTGTAATGGGAGAAAACTTTAGGACCTAACAGGAGACCTTTGATTACATGATCAGCCATTTGGGCTTGCAATCACATAAACATACTGAAGAAAATTTCAGTAGGAGAGTTCTCTCCTTCTTAGGTATTGTAGTAGAGAATATGACTAGTTGTCCTTTTGGGAGCCTAAATTGAGTCTATATCCCTCTGAATAAAAGTGGGTGGGGTGCCAGAAGCTGATTTGGCTACAAGAAGAGGAAAGATGTTCTTGCTGAAATACCTGGGGAGAAGAGGGGGCCCAGGAGGGAACAACGTGTCTGTCCTGGATATTCATGATGAGCCCAATTCTAGCAAGTCAAGCAGAAACTGAAGGATGTGATTTCATAACCGATGTTGTGAGACAAGAAGAGTACAGAGGCACCGCCTGGGCACGTGGGAGGAAAGTGTCTTAAGGGGGAGAAAGAAGACACTTTTCCCCACTTCACATAGACTCAGCATGGTTTTAGCCAGAAAACACTCTGGGAAGTCTAGGACCACTTTGGTATTGTGGGAGTTTGCAGCTCTGGTTGCTCCAAGAGCACAGATATTAATGTAGCATTATTAATATTAATATTAATTAGCACAGATATTAATGTCATCACAGGAAGCAAAAGAGATGAAAAAAAGACAGGTTATTCAGTGCATGAGAGATTCCCTTTGGGATTCCTCAGAAATGCAGAGGCAGAGGCTGTAGCCCAAGCTTGGATTATTGCCAGGAGCGAGGGAGAAAATGAGGCTTTGGTAAGCTGAAGGTATACTTACAATGCAAATGACTGGCCCAAAGGAGTGATACAGATTACATAGAAGAGGGACAGGTAGATGGGGTAGGCAAGACATGTTCTCTGAGTGTTGTAGCCACCGAAAAGCCAAGGTACAAAGGCAGGGAGTTATCTGAATTGCCTTCCTTGAGAGTCATGCATTTAGGATCTGACTCACTGATTCTTTTCCTTAATTTTGCTCTGTAGGTTTCTCTAAGAGGGCTAACCTGTGTCAAGCTTGGATAATATCTGAAAAGGCATTCTGGTGCCAAAGTATCATCTCACAAATTATTTAGAAATTGCAAAGAGACAGTGTACTTTATAATCCAGATATCTGGCAGTTAACCACATGAGCAAATTTAGCATCACTAACAGTAGGACAACTAGATATTATATAGCTCTTGCTGTGATAGATTATGAAGTACACAACATCAACTATGAAGTATTCTTTTTTTTTTTTTGATAGGATCATGCTCTGTCACCCAGTTTCTAGTGCAGCAGCACAATCATAGCTCACTGCAGCTTGACCTCCCAGTCTCAAGTGACCCTCCCACCTCAGCCTCCCTAGTAGCTGGGTGCCAGCACACCTGCTAATTTATATATACATTTTTGGTAGAGACAGGGTTTTGCCATGTTGCACAGGCTGTTCTTGAACTCCTGGACACAGGTGTAAGCCACTGTGTCCAGACTATGAACTATTCTTGCCAAAATTGATCAACCTAAATCTAATCAAACTTCTAGGCCAGAACTGTCCAATAGCAATATAATTTCAGCTACATGTAATTTAAAATTTTCTAGTTGCCACCAAAAGTACGGAAAAGAAAAAAATAGATAAACTGCATTACATCAAGATTAAATACTTCTGTGCATCAAAGTACACAATCAACACAGAGAAAATGCAAACTACTAAATGGGAGAAAATATTTGCAAATTGATATTCATAATATGTAAAGAATCCTTACAACTCAACAATCATAAAATAAAAAACAGATTAAAATATGGGGAAATGACTTGAATAGACATTTCTCCAAAGCAGATGTACAACTGGCCAATAAGCACATAAAAAGACTAATAGGGGAAAGCAAATTAAAATCACAATGAAATCAAACACTTTAAGTTGGCTATTATAAGAAGAAAGTGCCAGGCACAATGATGCTGTAGTCCCAGCTACTCAAGAGGCTGAAGTGGGAGAATCCCTTGAGACCAAGAGTTAGAGGCTGCAGTGCACTATGATCAGACCTGTGAATAGCCACTGTACTCCAACATAGGCAACAAACAGGACCCCATCAATAAAATTAAAAAGGCAACAAAAAATAACAAGTATTGGTAAGGATGTGGAGAAATTGGAACTCTTGCACATTGCTAGTGGGAGTGTAAAATGGTATAGCTGCGGTGAAAAATAGGATGGCTATTCCTCAAAAAGTAACCACAAAATTACTATATGATCCAGCAATTCCACTTCTGGATATTCATCCAAAGAAGTGAAATCAAGGACTCAAACAGATATTTGTACGCCCTGTTCCTAGCAGCATTATTTACCATAGCCAAAAAGTAGAAACAACCAAAGTGTTCATCCATGCATGAATGGATAAACGAAATGTGGCATACGCAGATAATGGGATATCATTCAGCATTAAAAAGGAAAGAAATTCTAACACACGCCACAGCATGGATAAACCTAGAAGACAGTGGGCTAAGTGAAATAAGTCAGTCACAAAAGCACAAATACGGTGTGATTCTATTTACATGAAATACCTAGAGTTATCAAATTGACAGAGACAGAAAGTAGAATGATGGTTGCCAGGGGCTGAGGAGCTAGTATTTTACTGAATGCAGAGTTTCAGTTGGCGTAGATAAAAAAGTTCTGGAGGTGGATGGTGGTGATGGTTGCACAACAGTGTGACTGTACTTAATGCCACTGAACTGTACACTTAAAAATGATTAAAATGGTACATTTTATGTTATGTGTATTTTAGCACAATGAAAACAGCTATAAAAGGCATTCTTGAAACAACTGGGGATATCTGATAGTCTGGAATTATTACTTTTCTTAGGTGTGATAGTCGTATTGGGGTTATATGAATTATATAAAAACAGGATAATGTCCTTATTCTTAGGACATGCCTTCTGAACTATTCGGGGATAAAGTACTCTGATATCTGTGACTTACTTTCAAATGGTTTGGTACAATTAAAAACAGAAAAACAAAAACATTGCATACACACCACACATTCAGATAAGCAAATGTGGCAAAAGATTAACAACTAGTGAATTAGAAAGAGGATAAACAGGTATTAATTGTTTTATTCTTATACTTTTCTCTGTCTCCTTGAAAATGTTTACAGAAAACATGGGGGCAGGAAAGGAGAAGGAGGCAGGGAGACTTCAGGAAATGGTCAAATCATGTCCCCAAGCAGGGGACATAGTCTTTTCTGCTTCCTCATAAAATTCCTAAGGATGATCTGTCTTCCTTATAAAGTTCCTAAGGATGATCCATATACGCACAGGGAGCAATGACAAAGGAAAGGAGCTCTTCATTGAGCTTTTAGCTGAGGTCTGAAAGATAAGTGCCTCTCTTTGGTGAGTGGCCTAAAGCATGTGGCCTAGGCCAGAGGCTTACCTGTGCCTCTCCTTCCCCGTAAGCATAAGCCCAAGTTAGGAGACTTTCTTCATAGGACAGATCCCAAAAGTGATAAAAGTACTATAGCAAGCATGAGAGAAGAGAACTGAGAATCACATAGCATCAACAACAATGCAGAGGAAAGAGGAAGAAAGGAGAGTGGCAGAGAAAGGACACCACCTTTTACTAAGCGATGCCCACTCAGTGTGAGAAATCTTTCCATCAAGTTGAGGTACAGAGTGAGGGGCATGGGGATAAGGGAAGATGACTTGAATTTCTTCTTTTCTCATAGGCAAAGGTAGATAGATTGAAGCCCTGAGTATGAGATGGCCACCCTCCCATCCCTGTAAGTATTTCAAGCACTACCATAAATGATGTGGAAGCCATTGTTTTTAGAGGATTTGCAAAAAGGAGAAGCTCCAACTTGGAGAAGTTAGTACTCGATAAAGCGGTACTGTTGCTGACCTCTCTAAGGCTGTGTCCCGCAACCAAGACCTCAGCTAGAAGTGGAGGTGTTGTGAGCTATAATAAAATGCTTAGGCACCCAGAGGAAAAATTACAAGTACCAATGATGGCTTTCATTAACAGCCAAAGAATCACATGATGTAAAGTTGAAAGAAGCACAGCTTACCTGGAGGAACCACCTACTACCTTTCCTTCTGTTTAACTCGTTTTTTATAACCTGACAAAACAGGGGTTCAGATCATGGGCATAATTCAGGTCCTGTAATTTGGGGTGTTATGGAGACAAAGTAACTGAGATTGCTTTGGCATAAATTATTGGCATTATCATTCTCGATTTAACCACTCTGTAAACATTTTATAATACAGATGAGCTCAGGGAAGGGCCAGGGTAGAGGTGAGACTTGGGGATAAGAGAACAGAAAGTAGTAATCTCTTGAAGTAAAACGGAAACCTCTGGCTTCCAACTTAACTGGATGTTGGATGAGTCTCATGCTGAACCAGCAGAAGCTGAGCCACTTACAACTTTGCAGCTTCTCCTAAACTCTGGTCTTTTGCCAACTTCCTGAAATAATCAAACCATCCTTGGCACACAGTTAAAACTATTTCCTTTGATGCCTCATTATATCTTTTCAAAATGGTTTAGAAAAGAGGCAATGCCTTTAGCTGAATAGTTGTTTGTTTCAGAGGATATTGACCTACTGCATCTGATCAGGAATTAGTTTATCCTATATTCCTATTACCACTCATTACAACAACCTAGTGTTCAGGGACTTGGCATGATGAGGGAGTGAGGTAGTTGTAAATATGTATTTTAAGTCTAGACTTTGTCCTTACATTTGGATTCTCATATATTCCCTAGAGTCTTTAAGGAAATATGGCTCTCCAATACTTTCTCAAACCACTGTTGAGAATCATTCTTTGCAGTGAGAAATATTACTGATGTGGATCCAGAAAAACAGTCTGATAGCCACTGCAGGAGGGGTATGAAGAGGAGAAGGTGGTTGTGTGTGTCCTCAGCTCAGTTATCTGCTTAGTCTGGACTGTGAACTCAAGCTCATGTGCAACACAAGCTTGCACCTCAAAAATACCTGGGACAGTTGCTCAGTGAGTGGTGGTACATTTAACTTTCTTCAATTTGGATTTTCTCATCTGGAAATATGGAGCAAGTGTGACAAACACTGGATGCACATCCTTCAGGCCTTACCATTTCAGTGTTTTCCAGACATCTCCCATCTGCCAGCATTTGCATCTTGGTGCTTGAGGACTTTACCTGGAACCCTGGAGGGTCACGAGGTCTTAAGATACATGGCAGTAAAGAAGCGCTGGAAAATTAACTGCCCTGCCCCCCAGGAACATCTCTCAATCAATGAATGGTGAGATATGATGTATAAATATCCCAACAACCTCATCCCTTGGGTGGAATAATTCTGAGGTGTGTGTCTTAGACTGTTTCCCAGAGTTTCTCTGTAGGATTAAGCTATAGTTGTCCTCTGTAGTTGGCTTAATAATTCACATTTTTATTGGCTGTCTTCCTTTCCCTGACTCACTTCCTCACTCTCTTGCTGGTATTTCCTTGGATTATCTCCCAAACAAACCACTTGTTCTCAAATCCTTGTTTCAAAGTCAGCTTCTGGAAGACCCCAAACTAAGACTCCAGTATAAGTTAGCATCGTTAAACACACATTGCTGGAGAGCTGCTAAGGGAGAGAGATACTTTCTCCTCTTCTTACTTCTCCCTCCTCACATCCAAGGCAGTGGGGCTTGTGCTGAGATCTGTGAGCTGTACTGGATGTGCTCTCCCCCATGTAATCTCTGTCCTGTGAAGACAGACCTTAGGGAGGCTTTTCCTCTTTGTTATACTTCAGGCACCATACTCATTACATGACCCAGTAATTGCCAGGCCTTTGCAGTCTTGAGATGGCCTTCTCACATGTTAAACCTCACAACAACCCCAAAGATAGGTCTTATAGGTCCCTTTTCAGTAGGTAAGGAAACTAAAGTTCCAATGTTTTCCCAGGATCACTTGGTGGTACATCGCTGCAGGCCAACTGGAATTTGAAGCAAGCGACACAAGCTGGAGACTCTTATTTTCTCTACATGGACTGATGTTTCAGTAAAGACTCAGTAAACACAGTAGATTTTTCTGAGTTTGGGGTCTGAAAGGTCACTGGACCAGGCCAGAAAAGAGAAAGCAGAGAACACATCAATTCTTAGAGTGTGATATGTGGGATTCTTCCAAGTCCTCTCTGGACTGGGTCTATTGCCCCACAGAAGGTAGATGGCATCCTGAATAAGATCAGGTCTTCCAAAGCAGACTCGGGGTTGGAATTTTTGCTCCATCATTACCAGCCATGCTACTTTGGGCAAATTACTTAAGCAGTCTGAACCTTAGCTTCCTCATCTATAAAACAGAGATAATATTTCTCATGGGGCTGCTGTGAGGATAAAATTAGATTATGTATCCAAAACTCTTCACACAGAAAAGTTTTCCACCCTGGATCTCTCACGTACTCCCTGGATTTTCTAGGGGAGTGTGGCTTCTCCAATACCTCCTTAAACAGCTGTTGAGAATCACTCTTTGTAATGAGAAATATTACGGCTGTGGAGCCATAAAAAAGTCTGACAGCCTTTGCAGCAGGGGGATGAGGAGGAGGTGGTTGTGTGTGTCCTCAGCTCAGTGGTAGGTGCCTGGCATGTAGTAGGAATAAAAAAGAAAAGAGAAAAGGTAGCTATTATTAGTAGAATAGTATCCATAACTTCATTTTTTGGCATAAATTAACAATTTAACAAAAAACAGACATTATTTTTGTTGGTGCTTTACCAGAAACATTGCTGTTTTCTAATTGCTTCTGGTAGTAGTTTGTTATTATTTTTTCTTTTTGGTTTTATTTTACGTAAAAGGACTAAGTGAGATGGGTCTTTGCAATTTTTTTCTTTCGCACTGACTAGCTGGTCAATGCTCCTTTGAACCCCAGCCCACCCTCCTGAAAAAAAGGAAAAAGAACAAATTGAGAACTTATGAAACCACAAGCGAGAGACCTGAATGTTTTTCATTTTAGCTTTTCTTGGAAAAACTTGATGAAAAGCCTGTGCTGTGGTTTTAAATGGCATTGGGATGCCCATCTCCTGTCCCTACCCCTAAGCTCCTGAACGTGATTTATATTTCCCTATTTTAAGCTTCTGCAGATTTATGAGACTTTAAACACCATGGTTGGAGTTACTAGAGGTTTAAAGGGATTAAGCAGGTCCAGCAGCACCTGGAGGTGTATAAGTTGTTTAAAAGATTTATCAGTATTTCCACGTTAAAATTTGCTTCTCAAGGATTCTCATATCCTGGATCTGAATCTATTTTGGGCAGAGGAGTAAATTTTTAGGATGTCTCATAAATGGAGAAAAAACCCATCCCTCTATTGCTTCTTGCTTTGTTTTTCGAGCTGTGTCTCTGCCCCCTCACCTCTCTGTCTTGCATGTCTAGGTAGTTCCGACTCTGGGGTTTCCCTTCTCTCTGTTCTGTCCTCTCTCAAGCAGTTGATCTCTTGGTGTTCCTCTATGCTCACAAACTTAGCCTCTGACCCATGAGCCTAACAGCAGCCAGAGGGAACCTGAAGCTTTCTTGCCTGCCCTTGGCTCCTTTCAGTCTAGGGAGTGGTGGGGTGGGTGGGAATGCCTCATGACACAGGGTGACAAATCTCTGTGTTTACACCAGAGGGAGCAATGACTCCGTGGCTGAGAGGGGCTGGCTAGAGTCTGGAGTTTCCAAATGTCCATTCAAGGCAAAACACACACAATTCCTGGGCAGTTAAATTTAGGAGACTCTGTATTGAACGACCTTGAAAATAGGTTCTGGGCACAATATGGGCACACACACTTTGTCATATTCTACAGACACTGGTGAGAGCCAACATTCTTCTCATTGCCAATAATTATGCTCACCAGCCTCCACGTCTTGCCTCTCACATTTCTTCCATGTCCCAGCTCTGCCCACCCTGTTAAATCAGGGTGGATGTAGGGAATGTGAACACATTTTAATATCAGCCTGAACCAGACATCACTGGGAAGGAAATTGGAGAAACCATTCCAAAGTCAAGTAAAAATAACTTTTGTGAATACACTCTCAATGGTCCCATTTATGTGACACCCTAGAAAAGAAAAATCTAATCTATAGTGACAGAAAGCAGACTAGTGGTTGCCAGGGGCCAACGTAGGGGCAGATTGGCAGAGATGGCACAAGAAAACTTTTTGTGATATTGCAAGTATGCTATGCCTTTATTGTTGTGATGGTCGCACAGGTATATAAAGTTGTAAACACTCACTAATATGTACAATGAAAATGGGTGTGAACTATACCTTGGTTTTTAAATGTCACTGTTGTACATCCATGCCACCTTTTACCTCCATTAGCACAGACGATAGGGAGCTGTGTGTGAATCTTAGAACACTCCCCAGTCTAGGGGTGGTTGTTCAACCAGCCTATGCTGTGTATCCATAGAGGGCACAGATAAAGCAGCAGATAAAACACCTAATTAGTTATAATTGACCCTGGACTTTTTCTGAGCATTTGCATTCCTGAGTACAACCTGACTGACAGGAGCAGGGAGAGTAGGCAGCCAAAAACTGTGGCAGGGGAGGCCAGATTAAACAATTACAAGGAAGGAACAACAAAGGGTGACTGACCACACAGATGATAAAGAATTGTTGACTTTGTAATGTGAACTGCATATTGCGCAAAGCAATCGGTGAGGTGGAGCAGATGCGCATTAGAAATCAAACCAACCACACAGAATAGTCAAGGCTTCTGGATGGCAGGAGAACCACACGGAATAGTCAAGGCTTCTGGATGGCAGGAGAACCACACGGAATAGTCAAGGCTTCTGGATGACAGGAGAACCACACGGAATAGTCAAGACTT
>NW_016108170.1:46186-55611 GCF_001604975.1 Cebus imitator | reverse complement strand
GATGATATGAATAGATTCAGAGATGGAGTGAGGATTTAGAACACTGGATTTTTGTCCCTGTTTTTGTGACCTTCTGGAAAATCACTTGTTTCATTTATTTGTTCCTTTATTCCCTTATTCAATAAAATTATTAAGGACCTATTATAAACCAGGCAGTTTGCAAGACATTGGTGATATATTGTTGTAGGCTTCATTTTCGTCATTTGTAAATGCTCATTCTGGGATCCCTGGATTATCTTGACCACTGTGCTAATGGTGGATAGTGATGGGGTCAGGCTCTGAGACCTTCAATGCTGTGCCTCAATGTTGAGGCTGTCTCAATATAAAAGATAAGATTCTCCAACTTCCTTGGTCTGTATCTTTTTAGAGTGGCTCCAGATCACTTAAAGCATCTTTGCCGTAAAAATATCATGGAAATGAAATTAAGCATTTTAGTTTTATTTGTTGAAAAACTACCCTTTAAAAACCTCCTAAAACCGTCTTAAAATTACATTCTTATTGCTTCAAGCTACAAGCTCACATAGAGGTATGAACTAACATTTGATCTAGGCAGTAAACCAGGGTTTTTGTCAGGCCTTTCTCCCTGATTTGCACTGTTCCCTGGCATACCCACCCCCTCACTAAGCAAAATTTAGAAGTCAACAGACACAAAATTGCTTCTCCCTTGAAATCATCCACACACTTATTTTCAAGCATTCAAGATGTACAGGCTCTTTTCAAGCATACAAGATCTGTTCCCTTCCAGGTTATCAAATCAACTCTCAGAAAAGAGTCTGATAGAGTGAGATTCAGTTTCTACTCTGTTCATTTATAATGTGTGACCCAAGGAAAGCTCCCTAACTTCTTTGCCCCTCAGTTTCTTCATCCAGAAGTGGGTATAACAATATCTACTTTGAGTTGTTGTGCAGTTTAAATAAAATAAAAACCAAATGAATATACGAATGCCTAGCCAATAGTAGAAAAGCAATGGTGGCTGTTGTGAAAGCCTAGCAGAGGTGAAGCCTGGAGATTAAAGAGAAAAGTCTGCTGCAGAGTAAGAAGCAATCCACTTATTCTTGGAATGAGGAACGAGGACCTACCTTCAGTCTTTGTTGAGTCGGTGACTCCTATGGAAGGACAGGATCTTCAGATTATTAAGCTCAGAGGTATGTATTATCTATCCGGGAGGACTGGTATTCTAAAAGGGGAAATGTGTCATTCATATGTCAAAAATGGGAGGGCCCAGCACCCAGCTATAGGAAGAATGAATATGGAAGAATGATGAAGAAAAAGCTCCAACCAGCTGTGGTGGCCATATCAGCAGATGCTACCATCAGATTACTTCCACATTCCCCTAGGAAAAGTTGACATCTCCTGGTCCTTTCCAAAGAAGACACAGTCCCACCAACAGGTCAAAATTAGTATCACAAAGAGGGCTGAGAACCTGAAGATGGAGCATGCCTGCTGATCCAAAAACAACAGACAACTGGCTCAGGCTGTGATTAAAGTTGGTTGGAATTCACAGCCGGTAGAACAATGACCACATTAATGAACTAAACTTCGGCTACCCTCCTGTTCCAAAGTCTCTTCTTCCTTCAACACGCACAGACAACTGTACTATGGAGATTTATGGTGTTAGCACCTGGAAGTGTTGTATTTCCTTGATTGCTGTTTAATAAACTCTAACATGTATGATTTTAAAATGTAGTTACAGGATGCAGACTTACTTTTCATTGCTAGGAACCCCAAATAAAAACCAACTATATTGTAGAGCAGGGACAACATCTATCATTTTTACTGCTTTATATCAAGCATGAAGCACGGAGCTTCTTGGGTGTCTAACCATCCTGGTTTGCCTGGAACTCTCCTAGTTTTAGCAATGAAAATATCTGTGTCTCAGGAAACTGCTCAGTCACAGATAAACTGGGATGGCTGGTCACCTGGACTTGGCACATAACAGATGGTCAATAAATTTTTGCCAACCAAAATAAATGCATTAAATAAGTAGTAGATGTGTAACTAGAATTACACTGCAATAGGCTATATTATCTACTTTGGATATGAATCAGCCTCTAATAGATACCAGTTTGAAGTTGAGTTTGGTGAAACCAGCATACTAGTTTGATGATATATAGACCAGTTTTGGACTTTCTATACCTTCTCATTTCTGTTCCTTCTTTTGACCTTAGTGTGTATATCTGGGCAATTAGTTAGCAACAGGACCACACAGATTCATACTGTCAAAACATAGTCAAACATGACTAGGATTTCTCAAGTTTATTTTCCTAATTATTAACTTTCCCATCCCATCTACATAGAAGCCGGGTGTTTTAATATGATCCATAACATACACTTTGTAAGGAAGGAATATTTGTGCAATCAAAGAAATTCAACAATCCTTCACTCAGTGACTGCTCTGGGCACTGTGCTGGGTGTTGCAGGGCATTCAAAATGAGTGAAAAAGGATCCTTGCCCTTAGCAGCTCTCAGTCAAGGGAGAGGATGTATGAATAAACAGACATGAATATTTATGACATGAAGCAGATGGGTATACTATTTTAATGACTTTAATTGTGCCCTATATGACTACGGGAAAGAGGGAAATTGATTTTGAGGCATTGTGGAACGTCCACTTGAAGGAGATGGGATTTCAGGTGTGCTTTAAAGGAAGTACATGACTTCAAAACTTGGCTATCGGGTGGGGAGAATTTCTTTCCAGGTAGAAGGGAGAATAAGGGCATGGGAGTTACTTGTATTAGGCCACTCACTACATAAACCTGACTACAGGGATTTAGCTAAACAGAGACATACATACAAGAAGCCCAAGGCTAAGGCAGGATATTAAGGAGCCATCAATGCCCTGGGCTTCTTTTCTCTTTCTGCTCCACCATCCTTAGCTTGTGGCTTTGTTGATCTGTGTTCCCAAGTGGTTGCTCCATCTCAAACCTCATTTGTGCGCAAGGCAGGAAAAAGGAGAAAGAAAAAAGGGTAGGAAAGAAAGTGAAGAAGGAAAGAAAGGAAGGAATGGTGGGAGAAGGTGGAGCCTGTATGAGAAGGGCAAAAATTTTCCCCAAATCCCTAGCAGCCTTTTTCTTCAGTCGTATCTCATGATAAGAAACAGGTTACATGGCCACCCCTAGCTGCAAAGCATTCTGGGCAGGTGAGCATCATAGCTGGACATCTTGCCCTCCTGAATATTATTGTAGTTCTGTTAGTAGCAAGGAGGGAAGAATAGATTTGGGGTAGGTACCCAGCAGAGTTTGTGCTTTTGAGCAGAAGCCTAGAGATGAAGACAGGGCAGGGATTACTGGATAAATGGGAGAATGAAGAGCAGAATCTTGTGCCTGGAATGGAGCAGGGGTGTGTGTGTGTGTGTGTGCGCGTGTGTGTGTGCATGTGTGTGTTGAGGAGAGGACAGGACAAGATGGGATGGGATGCGATGGTTTACGGGTGTGGGGAGAAGTCATCTGAAGAAAATAGTGGAAAAACATGTGCCAAATGCTAGAGATATGTGGCTTTAACCTGTCTTTTGAATTTCTCTGCAAAAGCTCCAGATCAGCCTGTTTCATGTTTGATGGGATGGTGTTCATCCTTTACTCCCATCCTCTTCCCTTCTCAGTCTCATGTTATCAAGAACCTTGGATAGGCTGGGTGTGGTGGCTCATGCCTGTATCCCAGCACTTTGGGAGGTTGAGGCAGGAGGATTGCTTGAGTCCAGGAGTTTGAGACCAGCCAAGGCAACACAGGGAGACTCTGTTTCTACAGTGTGGGGTAGGGCGAAGAACTTTGGATAGTTGTATTAAAAATGCCGCTGTCAAACCTGTACCTTCATGTCAGTATCAGAAGATGATGGAAACATATCCTTTTCTTTCCCTCAAATTTACCTCTTATCTATATTTCAATTTTATATTATTATGTATATATTATACTGATTGACTCTTTTATTTCCCTTTAGTGCCATACAATATCAACCTTTCAGCACGAAACAATTGTGATTTTAGTTTTGTTAACTTCTAATCGGGAGAAAACAATATATACAGAAGTATAATTCTAATCAGAAAATACAATATGTATCTTTTCTATACGTATCTGATTAGTATTTATCAATCTAATATCATATTTTATACACACACACACATACTCCCTCCTCCCCTGCATGTATTTTCCACCTATAACATTCTTTTTTTTTTTTGGATAGATATTGAGACTTTATTTTATTGTCAGTATTGTAGTTTTCTCTCTTTTTTTTATTATTATTCTTTAAGTTCTGGGATACACGTGCAGAATGTGCAGGTTTGTTACATAGGTATACATGTGCCACGATGGTTTGCTGCACCCATCAACATTAGATATTTCTCCTAATGCTGTCCCTCCCCTAGCCCTCCACCAGCTAACAGGCCCCAGTATATGATGTTCCCCTCCCTGTGTCCATGTGTTCTCATTGTTCAGCTTCCACTTATGAGCAAGAGCATGTGGTGTTTGGTTTTCTGTTCCTGTGTTAGTTTGCTGAGAATGATGTTTTCCAGCCTTATCCATGTCCCTGCAAAGGACATAAACTCATCCTTTTTAATGGCTGCATAGTATTCCAGGGTATATATGTGCCACATTTTCTTTATCCAGTCTATCACTGATGGGCATTTGGGTTGGTTCCAAGTCTTTATAGCAGTCTTTTTGAGAGTCAGATTTGTTCTTTAGCTTGGCAATTTCTTTTGTATCTCAGAGCAGTTTTACTTTGGTCACTCTCTAAGCTCCAGCTCTGATTAATTTTCCCATTGCTTGGCTCAAGTTTTGGTTTCTATCAGGCAATAGTTTCTGAAGATAACTATTCTGAAGAGTAGTTGAAGAACCACAGAGAGCCTATCAATATTAAGGGAAGTTACAAGCTTGTTATTACTCTAAGTCAGGGGTCAGCAAACTTTTTTTTTTAAGTGCCAGATAATAAATATTTTTGACTTGGCAGGTCAAATGGTCTTTGTTGCAACTACTTAACTCTGCCCTTGTAACACAAAAGTAGCCATAAACATTAAGTAAATAAATGGGCACAGCTATGTTCTGATAAAACTTTATTATTATTTTTTGTTTATTTGTTTGTTTATTTTTGAGATGGAGTCTTGCTCTGTTGCCCAGGCTGGAGTACAGTGGCAAGATCCTGGCTCACTGCAACCTCTGACTTCCAGGTTCAAGCAATTCTCCTGTCTCAGCCTCCTGAATAGCTGGGACTACAGGCACATGCCACCACTCCTGGCTAATTTTTTGTATTTTTAGTAGAGATGGGGTTTCACCATGTTAGCCAGGATGATCTCCATCTCCTGCCCTAGTGATCCACTCAACTTGGCCTCTCAAAGTGTTGGGATTGCAGGCGTAATCTACTATGCCTATCCCTGATAAAACTTTATTTATAAGACCCCTGCTCTAAGTGAACAGCAGAAAGAGATTTCTCTCCCTTGAGCATGCTCTTTGCCTCAGTTTCTTCTTTTTGTCTTCATATCACCATCTTTCCTCCACCTTTGTCTTTATTCCTTTTTCATCATAGCTTCTTTTTCTCACTTCCTTTTCCACATCTTGGTTCCTTTCTTGTCACTTGCTGCAAGACATATCCTTCAGGATGCCTGGCAGATCCTCCCAGACTCATGGGATGACATCAGAAAGGAAACCTCACTCTTCCTTGGGTCTACTGGTCTACATCCCAGAGTTTCCTGGGATGACTGAATTGCATGTCTGGACACTTCTTAAGTACACCTAACTCTTTGTGGGTAGCTAAAGATATGTTTTAATTTATTAGCTACATAATTCCTCTGGCTTCCTGGGACCTGCATCTCTGAGATGATTAAGGGGGTCTTTGTTTTGAAATGCCAGTGGAAACTGGGGCATATTTGAATGTTCTTTAGTTTGTTGAGTTCCCCCATCTCATTTGAATAGGTGAAGGCTGACAGGGAACATGGGTGTGGTGTCTGTAAGAGAAACTTCCTGAGGATCTGTAGGAAATTGACATAATTTTACCTCCTGCAGGTTTCCTCATTCAGGCAGGTTTTTTGGTCACCACATGCTGCCCCCAAAGACAGGATGAGAGTGAATGAGCTTCTGCTGCAGGAGGAAAGACTACGAGTAGAGGTCAGGAAGAACTTTGGGGCTGTCACAACTGTATAACAAGCAAGGCCAAGACCAGGGGATGTTTTGGCGTTCCCTTGGAATTGTTAAAAGAAGAGGACGGATTACTTCCTGTCCTCACTCTAAACAGAAAAATAGTGTGTCAAAGGAAACAGCTTTCTGTTAGCAATTTCCTGTGCAGTATGGACTGAGGGCTGGGAATCAAGATTTGAGGCCCAAATATCTTCCACTAGCTTCCTCTATGCAGACCCTTCAGGGTGCCGGCTGCTCACTTCAGCGGGGAAGACAAGCACCTTTCCACGTTCTGAGTGAGGCTAATATTCCCTGGCTTCAGAATTCTCTATTCCTCTCTTTTTCTCTCTGCTGCATCTTTCTCTCAGCTTTTTAGCTATGCACAGGTGCTCCATTTTGAAAACAACAGAACAAAATAAACATTTGGAAACTTGACCAGCCTGTCTAGCTACTGTCTTACTTTCTTTTTCACTGCCCACACTTCATGAAGAGATGATTCATCTTTGCTGTTCCATCCCTTCACCTCACACTGGCCCCTGTCCTGCCTGCGGTGTGGTTCTATCCTCTGCTTTGCTCCCTCACCACACACTGTCTCCTATAACCCAGTTCTGTGCTCCTCTTCCTCTGCTGAAGATCACTTAAAACCCACCACTTACCCAAATTTTATATCCATGTCTTAATCCTCTCTGCCCCTCACTTCCCTGTGGCGTCTGACATGTTTCACCCCCGTCTCCCTACTGACGCCCGACATGTTTCACCCCCGTCTCCCTCCTGACGCCCTCTCCCCTAGTCTCCATGGCCAACATATTTCCATGAGTTGTCTCTCTGGCCTATTGTTTCTTTAAATCATTGGCTTCACTTCCCCACTTTGCCTGGGGAAGCCAGTTGGCAAGCTGTTGTAGAAATTTAAGATCATAGAGCTGAAGGCTGGGCTGGGATGGCATTAGAGGGAAAAGAGGGCAACGGCTGTTCTTCTAAAGAAAACACAGTGTTAACGATAGCATGCATGCAGGGAGTAGAGGAAGGGGAGGAACCCCGCAAGTCTCTCAGATTCTAGTCTGTGACATTAGAATAAAGAAATCAGAAAAGTGTGGAGAGGTGCTGGTTTTAAGGCACATTTGATTTAAGTAGAACAGGACATAGAAATAGATAATTCATCCAAAGAGGAAAGTTAATGGGATTGGATAGAAAATCTTTTATCTCATTCGTTCTTGGTGCTTCAGCCAGCTCCTAGCCCCTTAATCAATATTTCCAGCTGCCAAGCCCTCTCTCAGGTGCTCTACCAATTGGACGTCACCATAGTAATTGGACATTACTAATTGCTGATTGGACATTACCACCTGAATGCCCATCATCACTTCAGGCTCCTAACGTAGGAGAGGAAATGTGTGTTAGGGAAACGGCATGGGAACTGGCCTAGGACCCATGAATTCCTGGGTCTGCTGTGGGAATTCGGGCAAGTCACTTTACTCTCTACTTTTCAGTCTTCTCATTGTTGAAAAGAGGGGTTTGATTAAGTAATATCTTAATCACTTTCCCCAGATTGGTTTCTCTCCTCTCTCTCTAGAGGAAAAATTTCTCCTCTAGAAGCCAATTTTTTCTGTTATGCCATTGTTCTCTCCTTTACTTAGTGTAGCCTAGGAGGCTTCGTGGACTCCTGCTCACCCCCACTCCTTCTTTCCTGCCCACACCTGCTTCTCTCCATATATAAGGCATCAACACATGCTATTATATTTCCTTTCTCATTGCCTTCCACAGCTTTCCATTTCAGTCACTCCCACATGCTCGTTGAAGCACTTCTACACTATTCTATGGACTCCAAACTCCTTCTTCCAGTATTCTAGCTCATCTACCTTCTGAAAACACTTCTTCCATCTTGTCCCATCCTTCCTTCCTTTGGGTCTTTGAGTAGGGGTGGAGGATATCTGTCAAGATGGCTTGGGAGCTTTTTTCTAAATACATAGACCTGAACATAGCGCTTCTTTCCTCCACTCTGGCATTCTTACGCATCATGTGAAAAAGTTTCTCCAGGTAATGATTTTCTCCCTGTCTCTCTCACACACATCATTGTAACGAATCCACATTATGAAAATTTAAATATTTTATAGACTATAAAAATCCCCTCAAGATAACTGGTATTTCCTTGTAAGCACATATAGCTTTATCCCATTTACCTTAAAAATTGCTTTTAAAACAGTTTTATTGCAGTATAATTGATGTTTGGCAAATTGCATGTATTTAAAGTGTGCAATTTGATCAGTTTTGACATAATTTTACAGCCATAAAAACCATGACTGAAGTCAAGAACATATCCATCGCCTCCAAAAGTTATGTCGTTCTCATTTATAATTCCCCTCTCTCTCCCCTTAACTCCCAGTCCCCGGCTCTGGTCATCTCCAGACAATCACTGATCTGCTTTCTGTCAGTATAGGTTACTTTGCATTTCCCAGAATTTTATAGAAATGGAATCATCTAGAATATACTCTGTTGTCTGACCTCTTTGAATCTCCATGATTATTCTGAGATTCATCCAAGTCCTGCGTAGTATCCCACTGTATAGATATATCATAATTTGTTTATCTGGTCACTTGTTGACGGATTTTTGGATCACTTCCTGGTGTTGGCTATTATAAATGAAGTTGCTATGAACATTTGTGTACAAGTCTTTACATGCATATGTGCTCTTATTTTTCTTGAGTAAATACCAAGAGTGGAATGACTGTGTCACATGGTAAGTGTATGTTTACCTAGTAAAGAAACTGCCAAACTGTTTTTTGAAGTAATTGTACCATTTTACTTTCATAGTGTAGGGAAGTTCCATTTTGCATCCTTTCCTCATCCCCACCAACACTTGATATGTTCCAGCATTTTGATTTTAGACATTCCAATAAATCATGGCATCTCATTGTGCTTTTAGTTTGCATTTTCTTCATGAGCAATAGTATTGGGCATTATAAATGTTTATTGCTGTCTGTATATCTGCTTAAGTGAGTGTCTAGACAAATTTTTTGCCCAATTTTTAAAAGTTAGGTTGGCACTGTGGCTCACACCTGTAATCCCAGCAGTTTGGGAGGCTGAGGTGGATAGATCACCTGAGGTCAGGAGTTCGAGACCAGCCTGACCAACATGGAGAAACCCCCACTCTACTAAAAATACAAATTAGCCGGGTGTAGTGGTGCATTTCTCTAATCCCAGCTACTCCGGAGGCTGAGGCAGGAGAATCGCTTGAACCCGGGAGGCAGAGGTTGCAGTGAGCCAAGATAGCGCCATTGCACCCCAGCCTCCAGCCTGGGAAACAAGAGCAAAACTCTGTCTCAAAAAAAAAAA
>NW_016108170.1:24930-46143 GCF_001604975.1 Cebus imitator | reverse complement strand
CTGAGAGTTCTTTGTATATTCTGGACACAGAGTGATGGCAGTGTGAGATGGAGTTGGCCCATCATTGTTGGTTTTGAAGATGGAGGAAAGGGGACACAAGCTAAAAAATGCAGGTGGCCTCTAAAAGCTAGAAAAAGTAATGAAATGAATTCTCCCCTTGATCCTCCAGAAATGACACATGCCTGCTAACGTCTTGATTTTAGCCCAGTGGGACTCATTTCAGACTTCTGACTTCTAGAACTCTAAGGTAATAAAATTGTGTGGTTTTAAGCTATAAATTTTGTGGTAAATTTTTGCAGTAGTCATAGAAAACTAACACAGATTTTTAATTGTTCAAGCACCACTTGTAAAGACTATCATTTTTGTACTGAATTCCCTTTGATTTTTTTTATTCTTGAAAATCAACAATAGCAATTGATGATATATGTATGGGTCTGTTTCAGAACACCTATCAATCTGTTTGTCCAGCTTTACACCAATACCGCGTTGTCTGTATTACTATAGCCTTATAAAAAGTCTTGTGATTAGGTAGTGTAAATCCTCCAACTCTCTTCTTTTTAGTTGTTTTGGCTTTTCTAGGTTCTGTTCATTGAATCGACTTGCAAATTTCTACAAAAAAGCCTATTGGGATTTCATCGAATCTACAGATCAATTTGGGAAAAATGAATGTCTTAAGGATTTTGAGTGTTCTCAAAATTCCATGACACAGTATTTCTCTCCAATTACTTAGATCTTCTTTAATTTCCTTCAGCAATGTATTTTACCTTTGAGTGTATGGTTCTTACATATTTTAAAAATTAGACTAAGCCTTCAAATTTCGTATTTCCTTGCCAATATAGTGATGTTTTAAAATTTCAAGTTCTAAATCTTCATTGCTAGGTTATAGAAATACAATTTAATTTTTATATTGATCTTATACCCTGAAATCTTGCTAAATTTATTATTAGATCTAGTAGTTTTAAAAAATATATTTCATGAAATTTTCTAAGTAGCAATCATATCATCTCTGAATACAGTTTTACTTCTTCCTGTTCCATTTAGATGCCTTTAATTTCTTTTTCTTATTGCATTGTACATCCAGTACATTGAATAGGGGTAAGAGTAGACATCTTGCCTCCTTCTGATCTTAGGGAAAAAGCTTGCTGTTAACTGTAGATTTTTGTTAGTTGCCCTTTATTAAGCTAAGAGAGCCCCTTCTATTCCTAGTTTGCTGAGAATTTTGGTCAGAAATGGATATTGGATTTGTCAAATTATTTTCCTTCATCTAATTAGATGATCATATGGTATTGCTTTTTTAAATTTTAATTTAATTTTTATTTTTTGAGACAGGATCTGACTCTTGTGCCACCATGCTTGGCTACCTTTTGTATTTTTTGTAGAGATGGGTTATGCCATGTTGCACAGGCTGGTCTCTATCTCCTGGGATCAAGTGATCTGCCCACCTTGGTCTCCCAAAGTGCTAGGATTATAGGCGTGCACCCCATGCTTGGACTGGTATTGCTTTTTAAATATGGGATATTAATTTCCTAGGTCTGCTGTAACAAATTTGTGCAAACTGGGTGGCTTAAAATAATAGAAATTTATTCTGTCACAGTTCTGGAGACAAGAAATCTGAAATCAAGTGTTATCATGGTCATGCTCCCTCTGAGACTCTGGGTAGAATCTTTCTTTGCCTATTCCTAGCTTCTGGTGGTGGCTGTCAATTCTTGGTATTTGCTGCATCACTCCAATCTCTGCCTCTGCCATTACATGGCATTTTTCCCTATGTGTCTCTGTCTTCATATGGAGTTTTTTTTTTTTTTTTTTTTCCTTATCAGGACACAAGTCACATTGAATTAGGGTCCATCCTGGTGACCTCATCTAAACTTGATTATATCTGCAAACACCTTATTTCCAAATAAGGCCACATTCACAGCTACCAGGGGTTAGGACTTTAACAGATCTTTTTTGGGAATACAATCAAACCCATAACATATGGTAAGTTACATTGAATAATTTTCCAAATGTTAAACCGACTTTGTATACTTGGGATAAACCCACTTGGTCATGATGTATTATCCTTTTCATATATTGTGGATTTGATTTGCTAAAATTTTATTAAGAATTTTGCATTATATTCCTAAGGAATAGTAGTTACAGGTTTTTTTTTTTTTTTCTTATATGGCCTTCATTTAGTTTTGGCATCAGGATAATGCTGGCCTTATAGAAGTAGTTGGGAAATATTCCCTCTTCAATTTTCTGGAAGAGTTGTTATGGAATTGATATTATTTCTTCCTTAAATGTTTCATAGATTTACCAAGAAAGCCATATGAATCTTGAGTTGTTCTGTCTGTGGGTGTATGTGGGGGAAGGTTTTAAGCTACAAATTTAATTTCTTTAGTAGATAAATAGCTATTTAACTTAGCGATTTCTCCTTGAGTGAACTTTAGTAGTTTGTGTCTTTCAAAAAAGGTGTCCATCCTGTGAAAGTTGTCAAATTTGTTGGCATAAAGTTGTTCATAATATTCCCTTATTATTATTTTTACATTTATAGAATCTGTAGTGACGTCACCTCTCTCATTCCTGCTAATAGTAATTTGGGTTTTCTCTCTTATTTTCTGATCAGTCTGGGTGGAGGTTTTTTGATTTTATCGATCTTCTCAAAGAGCCCACTTTAGTTTCATTGATTTTTTTTTCTTTTGTTTTCCTGCTATTTTATTGCCTTCTGCTCTGATCTTTTTTATTTCTGTTCTTCCACTTTGATTTCACTTGCTCTTAAGTAGAATAGAGCTTATTGATGGGAGATCTTTATTTTCAAAATAGGTATTTAGCACTAGAAATGTCTTTCTGCTTTAGCTGCATCCCGCAGATTTAGTACTGCCTCAGCTGCATCCCACAGATTTTTATATAATGTGTTTTCATTTTTATTCACTTTGAGATTCTTTCGAATATCCCCCTTTGAATTCTTTTTTTGGGGAGGGCACAGGGGGACAAAGTCTCACCATGTCACCCAGACTGGAGTACAGTGGCACAATCTTGGCTCACTGCAACCTCTGCTTCCTCAGTTTAAGGGATTCTCGTGACTCAGCTACCAGAGTAGCTGGGGTTACAGGCGTGTGCTACCATGACGGGCTAATTTTTGTATGTTTAATAGAGATTGGGTGTCACCATGTTGATCAGTCTGATCTTGAATTCCCATCCTCAAGTGATTTGCTGGCCTCAGCCTCCCAAAGTGTTGGAAATTACAGGCATGAGCCACAATGCCCAGCCCATCGTTTGAATTCTTAGTAGCTCATGTGTTATTTAGAAATGTGTTATTTACTTTCCAAATATTTGGGAGGTTTTTCTAGATTCTTTTTGTTATTGATTTCTAGTTTAATTCTATTGTGGTCAGAGAACGTACTCTATTATTATTTTTTTTTAAACTAAGGTATAATTTATATACCACTTTGCATTGATTTTAATCCTTTTAAATTTATTGAGATTTGCTTTATGGCTTAGCATATGGTTTATCTTGATAAATGCTACATGGGCATTTGAAAAAATGTGTATCTGCTGCTATGGAGTGGAATATTCTATAAATGTCCATTAGATTAGGTTGGCTGATAGCATTGTTTAAGTCTTCCATATCTTTACTGATGATCTGTCTTCTTATTCTATTAATTACTGCATTTTACAGATATTAAATTGTCTGACTATAATTATAAATTTTTCTGTTTCTCCTTGGAGTCCTATCAGTTTTGCTTCATGTACTTTGATGCTCTCTTATTAGGTGCAAACACTTTTAGGATTTTTATGTCTAGTTGATGAATTGAAATGTCCCTCTTTATCCCTGGTCATATTCTTTGCTCTCAAATCTTCTTTGATAGTAATATAGCCATGAATATTTAACATTTTAATAGAAATTGCCAAATTTCCTCTCAAAAAAGTCTGTCATTATACAAGGTGTTCCCCTATTTTGTCTATATCTTGAGATTTTGATATGAACCTTCCTCTAAACATGTAATGTTCCTTCTGAATTGGGATGAGCTAATGCCTTTCCAGGCCACTGGTTCTTTAGTTGCACAATGGTGGCAATTAATAGCAGCTCTGGCATCAAATATGTGTGTGCAAGGGTAGCAGTGCAGACCAGGGGTTAGGCACAGGATTAAGGGGAAGGAAGATTTTGAAAAGACAATTCAGAAGTATTTTCATTGTTAGAAGAGGCGTAGGCAAAGGGGCATCTTAAGCCAGTTCAAGATACTAGGGCCAGAACTTGTGATGTCCGGGCAGTGAACTTGTGATGTCAGAGTCACCACAGAGGTCTGGTAGATGTACTCAAGATTGGAGACAGATCTGTTAGATGTACTCAAGGTTGGAAACAGGTACTTTTTTTTAATGGGTGAAAAAAAATAGGCTATTTGTGTCAGTGAAGAAGTGATGAGTACAGGGAGCCAGAAAGTGTTCACTAAAGACTTATTTAGTTCATTTTATTTGCTGCTAGGGTCACTCAGTTGGTGGATCTGCGTAGGTCCCAGTTGCCTTGGCCCCAAGAGAGAGGTAGAACCAAATAGGTTACTAGAGACAAACAGATCCAGGAGATTCTGTCTGATAGGTTGCAGGCCATCAGCTTAAGACCAGCACCTGGTTTTCCTATTAGGCGTGTTTTAACACATTAGGTCAGGCCACGACCTCTCCATCTGTTTGGATGAGGCAACAGCGAACAGCGGTCAACAGACCTTACTAAGTACTCAGGTCTAAAGGCCCTCTGTTTGGTGGGCTCAGCAGTCACTAGAACCATAAACAGACTACTGGCGAATTATTGTTTAATTATTGCTTAAAAACCGATGGGCACAATACAATCACCGCATTAATTACCCCATAGAGCATCTGTTTTCTTTTTTTGCCGTCTTCCCCATTCCTCCCCAGCCCCTCTCCCCACTTTAATTGAAATTCAGCTTGCTGTAACACCTCCTTTCTCCTGGCCAAATGGATCTCTCCATTCACACAAGGGAGAACAAAACCGAGAAGGCCCCAGGGATTAGAGAGTTTTGACAGCTGTCCAAGAGGAGCGCGGAGATACGGGCCAAGTACGGAGGCAGGACCGAGACAAACAAGGGGCAAGAGAATGACGGAGGGAGGGAGAGACAGGCAGGGAGACATTACAGGAGCATTAAACTGGACAAAGAGTCACAGAGATAGGCGGAGATGTTTAAAGGGGCGCTGAAAAGGGGAAAAGGACGGGAAAAGATAAAAAGGATAGAAACTGTGGCGAACTGGTGAGGAAAATGTCAGCGGCTCAGGAGGGCAGGGAGACGGGAGAGAGCTGGTCAGGAGGGAGGGGAAGAAAGGCTGGCCTCTAGGGACAGGTCAGTCCAGCTTGGGGACTCCGCAGACCGCGGGCGGACAGCCTGGTGTTCCCCTCACACACCTGGGCGTGGAGTGGGCGGAGGAGGTGGCCGCTGGGCCGGGAGGAGCACCGGCGGCGCGAGCGGAGAAGCTGAGCGCGCAGCACCCGGGCCGCAGAGCCCCCTGGACTAGCCTGGCGTGCGCCCTGCAGCCCCGGGCTCGCCCGGCGGCCCCGCCCCCTCCTCGGCCCGGGCTTTTCCTGCGGGGCTCAGGAAGCCGGCCTAGCAAAGCCTCGAACAATAGCTGGGGACTCGGGCTCCGCTCCCCGGGAGGTCGGTGCTGGGCCGCTGGGACGGGGGGCTTCGGCGTCGCTGGGCGCCCGCAGCGAGCCGTCCGCTTGGGCCGGAGCTTCAGTTCAGCTCGGCGCTGCCGGGGTCATTGTTGGCCGGGACTGAGGGAGCGCGAGCCGGGGGAGGAGCTGGGGTGGCGGCGGCGGCGGCTGTGGCAGCGGCGGCGGGAGCCAGAGGGGGAGCCAGAGAGCGAGCGAGGGAAGGAGGGAGGTAGCTAGAGAGCGAGTGAGCGAGGGAGGGAGGAGGTAGGGAGACCAGGAGGGTGGGAGGGAGGAGGAAAAATAAAGAGGAGAGAGCGGAGCAGGGCTGAACAATAGAGACAGGCGGACGGGCGAGCAGGAGAGCCAGCTGCCGCTGCTGGGGGACAGCGGGCGCCCAGGCGGCCCGCATCCCGGCCCCGGGCCCCGGCCCCAGCCAGACAGCAGGCGGTCAGCGCCCTGGGGAAGGGGCACCATGGGGGAGCCGGCAGCAGGCACCCCCAGCCCGCCGCGCGCCTCCGCCTGAGGGAGGCTTGGCGTCCTCTGCCCCAGCCCCGCCGCCCAGCGCCCGCCCTCGAAGCCCCGCGGTTACCCGCGCCCTCCGCCCCTCGGGCGCCGAGCAGCCCTCGGCCCAGGCTTCTCCGGCCCCCGGCTGCCGGCGGACGCCCTCCCCCAGTCATGAACCCCCCCGAGGGAGCAGCGGAGGAAGGAGGAGCAGCCGACTCGGACGTGGACGCCTTTTTCCGGACAGGTAAGCTGCGCAGAGCGCGGGGGGCCCGGGCTGAAGGCTGCTGCCTCGGACGCGGCGTCTCGGACAAGTTTGGGGAAGGAGGGCTGTTGCCGCCGCGTGCGTGTTGGGGGGCAGTGCCCCCTCGGCGTCGGGGCTGGAGTTGCGGAGATTCTGGTTGCTATGGCAGTGCGGGTTGCGTTTGGGGAGGGCGTGGGGGCTGGGAACTCGGCGCCCCTCCGCCTTCATCCCAGTTGCGGAGATCTGTGCTGGGGAGGCGGGAGGCGGTCCCCTCGGGCCGCCTTCTCCCGGAGCGCGCGGATGGGCGGCGTTGGCTCACTTTGCAGCGCGCCGCTCGGGCTACTGGCGTCCCGGCCCCTCCCTCGGCTCCCCCTCCCCTGTGCCTGTCAGCGGGGCTCCCGGCGGCCACCAGGGGCCGGCACCCCTCCTCCCCGTCGGGGGCCCGGGGCCCTGTTGTGCACGGAGGGGCGGTGGGGACCCGGAGCCGCGCCGGCCGCGGACTGACAGGAGCGGGGCGGACGACAGCGGTCTCGCCTGGTGCGTGTGGGGAGCCAGCCTCTCTGACTTGAGAGGCAGACCCGGCTGGGAGGGCGGTGGGCGCCTCGGACCTCCTCCTTGTCCTCCTCTTCAGTTCTGGGAACGGAGGAGCTTTTCATAAGAATTACTCATTCCTGGAAGTGTGAGTTAGCGTCCCTCTCATACACACCCACCAAGTCTCTGCTTGCTGTGATGTGTAGAGCCCTGAGATGTCTTTCTAGTTCTTTGCGCCCCTGTCATCGCCCATGTCCCGGGTTCGTTGCTCCTCCTGCTCCCTGGCTACACAGTCTCTCCCTAGAACCGGCACCGACCACCCTCACCTTCCACCACCTGTGGCCCTGTTTCTCTGATGGCCAGGGATTCCCCATCTCCCTGTACCTGTGGCTTCCACTAGCTTCTGTGTGTAACTCCCCATCTCCGCACGTGGCTGAAACCATTTTGTCTGGAATCTTTGTCCCAAGGAGCCCAGTGAGTTACCGGGGCCCCATGCATCTGCTCTCCCTTTTGGAAAGTTGGATTAGAGGACGTGAACTGGTGGGGTTCAGGGGTCAGGTTAGCTCTGGAGGATCTCTGCATATCCATCTGTTTCCTAACCCTGTTGCCTTGCCCTGGAGGTCATCTCTGGAGAAGGGGGTGGGGTGCTTTTCTGGGGAGACTTGTGGCTTTGAAAGTCAAGACTTGATTGACTCATACGTTCATTCTCTGGTTGATGTACAGAGGAAAAAGCTGGAGGGCAGGAGCTGATGCCAGGGTCTGGGGAATCAGAGGGAGCCCCTGTCATTCTATTCTGCTTCCCAGGTCTAAACCTTCCTTCCCTCTCTTTCTTCCTTCTTCCTTCCCTCCTTCCTCTTCCTGAGACATAGATTCTATTCATTCTCATCCTCTCTCTCTCTCTCACAGACGCACACCACCACACCCACATACTCCAGCACCCAAAGCATGGACTCTAAAGAGGTGGAATCTAGGGAAAAGGTTCTGGGGGCTGATATCCAGAAATACTCACTATGAGGCAGAGCAAGGGAGAAATGGGAGCTCATAACTGGTACTGGAAACAAATTGACCAAAACCCAGCTGACCCCCTTTGCCTCCCAACTGGGAAAAAGTCTGTATTTTCTTAGCGCTGGGGGGAAAATCTTGAAGTGTGAGCCTTCCCACCTTACCTTTTGGTGCCAACTCCCCTTTCTCCTTTCCTATCATCCAAACACTAGGTCCTGCTTATTTTCTGTCCCAGGCCCCTGTAGCAGGGCTTGGTATCTGTAGGCTTGCTTATTTCTGACAGTAAATTCACACAGTGTTAATGGTGTTAATGGCCATTAATGGTCCAATGTGTTACTTTACCCAGGGCCTTTCAAAACACAATTTGTGGTGCATATTATCTAACCCTGGCTCAAATCACAGAATAAATAGCAGACTGGGGTCAGTCTCCTGTGTTGGGGATATTCTCCTTCCTCCTTGGGCAGCCCAGTGGCTGAGCTAAGTCTGATGTGACCTTAGTGTCAGAGAAAGGTTAAGTCCTTGGTGCCTAAGGCTGGAAATGACTGATGAGCTGAAACATGTTTCAGGAGAGGGTATGTCAAGGATTACACCCACTGAGTGGCCCTCTGTGCTTGGCTCACTGACTCTCATCACACTTCTGGTCTCTAGCCTAGGCTCTTGCTGGGGATTCTTCTTCTTTTTTTTTTTTAAATTAACTTTTATTTTAGGTTCAGGGGTACATGTGCAGGTTATATAGATAAACTGCGTTACAAGGGTATACAGGGTATACAGATTATTTCATCACCTGGGTAATAAGCATAGTGCCTGATAGGTATTTTTTTCTGATTCTCTCTGTCCTCCCACCCTCCACCTTCAAGTAGGCTCCTGTGTGTGTTGTTCCCCTATTTGTGTCTATGTGTTTTCATTGTTTAGCTCCCACTTATAAGTAAGAACGTGCAATATATGGTTTTCTGTTCCTGCATTAGTTTGCTTAGGATAATGGCCCCTAGCTCCATCCATGTTGCTGCAAAGGGCATGATCTCATTCTTTTCATGACCGCATAGTATTCCATGGTGTATATATATCACATTTTCTTTAGTCTACCACTGATGGGCACTTAGGTTGATTCCATGTATTTGCTATTGCTAACAGTACTGCAGTGAACATATGCATTACTGGAGTTTCTTAAGCTTAGAAAACCTGTGTTTCTAAACCTTCTCCTTGCTGATTCCCCATCTCTATGGAATATAGCACTGTTCCTGATAGGCTGGATAGATTATAAATGTATTCAGTTGAACAACTGAGAAAACTTCAAACAAAGTTTTGAAGTCCCAGCACCAGGTTATCCTTTCTTTCTGATGGAAAATTTTGTATGCACAAGGACCAGACCGGAAATTGCTTTGTTAAAATTCTGGCATACTGTGTTTCTAATTAGGCATATTTCAAATTATTCTCTCATTTTGGTTCCTTACTTGTCCTCTACTGATTATTTTGGTATTTCAGCTCCCTTGACCAATTGGTTAAGCTAGATTCCCTAAATCTCACTTCCCTGTGTGCATATGGACACAGACACCCCACCCCACCCAGCCTACTATTCTAGATTAGTAGACTCCAGGTTGTCTTCCTGGGAATTCTCTGTTCCAAGCTTGAGAAAATGTGTTACAATAATTTTATTGATCATAGTCATGAGGCAGAGGAGGGGAGATATGGGAACTGATAATTGGGACCAGAAACCAATTGACCAGCCAATCAAAAATAACTTTTCAATTCCCACTAGCACCTTCTGCTGTCCAGGGTGCTGTGGAACACAAAAGAAATATTCAAAGTGGTCTCTGTCCTCAAAGAACTTTTGAAGAGGATGGATAATTACTGTTCAATTAGAGATTAATTGCTGAGTGTTGCGGGGTTATAAGTAAAAAGTTGGCAGAACTACAGAGGAGGTGGAACCTAGGGTGGTCTTTGAAGGGTGAATGGAGACTGGGCAATGGCACATGGGAATTAGGGCATTGAAGAGCCTGGGCTGACACAGGGGAAGATGTAGGTTAGTGAGAAGTGGGAAACAGGATTGGCGAAGTGGAGCAGGGTCAAATAGGGAGAGTCTTGAGAACACAAGAGTGGCGATTGAATTTGATTCAGAGGTAGTAGGGAGTCATTACAGATTCTTGAGCAATGACACATCATGAAAAAAGTGGTGTTTGGAAAGGTTAATCTGGGGTAATATGATTGATTAAGTGGAGAAAAGAAGGGTAGAATCTAGGGAGATGCAAAAGTGATCCAGGGCTGAGGGGGAGGAGCTTTGGTCTGTGTTGGTGGCAGAAAAAATGGGGGGTCAGGGATGACTTTGAGACACATTTTTTGAGGTATAAATGTGAGGACTTGTTGATAATCTAGTTAGTGGGGAGAAGAAAATGAAGCTCATGAGGAAACTGAAGTAGCTGGGTTGAAGAGCCTAGAGGACTGACAGTGTCTGGCTGATGAACAGGTATGGGCTGGTTGAAGACAGGAACTGGTTTTGCAGGGCAGGTAATGATGTTAGCTTTGGNTTTTATTTTTAGGTTCAGGGGTACATGTGCAGGTTATATAAATAAACTGTATCACAGGGGTTTGGTATACAGATTATTTCATCACCTGGGTAATAAGCATAGTAACTGATAGGTATTTTTTTCTCATTCTCTCTGTCCTCCCACTCTCCACCTTCAAGTAGACTCCCGTGTGTGTTGTTCCCCTATTTGTGTCTATGTGTTTTCATTGTTTAGCTCCGACTTGTAAGTGAGAACATGCAGTATTTGGTTTTCTATTCCTGCATTAGTTTGCTTAGGATAATGGCCCCTAGCTCCATCCATGTTGCTGCAAAGGGCATGATCTCATTCTTTTCCTGACTGCATAGTATTCCATGGTGTATATGTATCACATTTTCTTTAGTCTACCACTGATGGGCATTTAGGTTGATTCCATGTATTTGCTATTGCTAACAGTGCTGCAATGAACATATGCATTGCTGGAGTTTCTTAAGCTTAGAAAACCTGTGTTTCTAAACCTTCTCCCTTCTGATTCCCCATCTCTATGGAATATAGCACTGTACCTGATAGGCTGGATAGATTATAAATGTATTCAGTTGAACAACTGAGAAAACTTCAAACATGTTTTTGAAGTCTCTAGCACCAGGTTACCCTTTCTTTCTGATGGAAAATTTTGTGTGCACAAGGACCAGACTAGAAATTGCTTTGTTAAAATTCTGGCATACTGTGCTTCTAATTAGGCATATTTCAAATTATTCTCTCATTTTGGTTCCTTACTTGTCCTCTACTGATGGTTTTGGCATTTCAGCTCCCTTGACCAACTGGTTAAGCTAGATTCTCTAAATCTCACTTACCTGTGTGCATATGGACACAAACACCCCACCCCACCCAGCCTACTATTCTAGATTGGTAGACTCCAGGTTGTCTTCCTGGGAATTCTCTGTTCCAAGCCTGAGAAAATGTGTTACAACAATTTTATTGATCATAGTCATGAGACAGAGGAAGGGAGATATGGGAACTGATAATTGGGACCAGAAACCAATTGACCAGCCAATCAAAAATAACTTTTCAATTCCCACTAGCACCTTCTGCTGTCCAGGGTGCTGTGGAACACAAAAGAAATATTCAAAGTGGTCTCTGTCCTCAAAGAACTTTTGAAGAGGATGGATAATTACTGTTCAATTAGAGATTAATTGCTGAGTGTTGCGGGGTTATAAGTAAAAAGTTGGCAGAACTACAGAGGTGGTGGAACCTAGGGTGATCCTTGAAGGGTGAATGGAGACTGGGCAATGGCACATGGGAATTAGGGCATTGAAGAGCCTGGGCTGACACAGGGGAAGATGTAGGTTAGTGAGAAGTGGGAAACAGGATTGGCGAAGTGGAGCAGGGTCAAATAGGGAGAGTCTTGAGAACACAAGAGTGGAGATTGAATTTGATTCAGAGGTAGTAGGGAGTCATTACAGATTCTTGAGCAATGACACATCATGAAAAAAGTGGTGTTTGGAAAGGTTAATCTGGGGTAATATGATTGATTAAGTGGAGAAAAGAAGGGTAGAATCTAGGGAGATGCAAAAGTGATCCAGGGCTGAGGGGGAGGAGCCTTGGTCTAGGTTGGTGGCAGAAAAAATGGGGAGTCAGGGATGACTTTGAGACACATTTTTAGAGGTATAAATGTGAGGACTTGTTGATAATCTAGTTAGCGGGGAGAAGAAAATGAAGCTCATGAGGAAACTGAAGTAGCTGAATTGAAGAGCCTAGAGGACTGACAGTGTCTGGCTGATGAACAGGTATGGGCTGGTTGAAGACAGGAACTGGTTTTGCAGGGCAGGTAATGATGTTAGCTTTGGTTATGAAGCATGGGGGCGACTCAGGGAAATCCAGGTGGAGTTGTTTTGTCAATAGTTGGAAAGGTAGGACTCAAGACTGGAGCATGGGCTGGAGACTAGGGCTGTTGATGCTGATTTGGAAGGTTGGATGCAGCTGAAGCTTTGTGATTGCATCGGCTCTCAGAGGGAAGGAGTAGAGTAAGAAGGGGAATGGTAAAGGTTAGATTTTGTGGTAGAAATTCTTATCACAGAAGTGGTAGCAGAGGAGACTTGATCCTCTAGATCCCAGGGAGTCAGTGTGGGCTCTGATGTGATGACAGGTTGCAGACAGGTTGAGCAGGAGTGCTGGGGTGTGATGAAAGAAAGACTCCGCGTGCTCCAGGAGCACAGGATTAGAAGAGGTGTCCAGAGGAGGAATTTGGGGTGGTCAGTGAGAATAAGCTACTTGTAGAATTTATCAGTGAAGGGAAAAAGAGGTGTGTGCTTAGCCAGAAGGGATGTTAGTATCCAGAAAAGGAATTTTTGTTTTTTGTCAGAGTCACAGCAGGTTTGGAGGTGGTAGGGAGACAATGTGTGGAGAGGAAAAACTGAAGAGGCTAGAACTAGTGTAGAGTTTGATACCTAAAGAAATGAGGTAAGAATAGGTTCTCTACCAAAAGTAAGAGGTTAGCTTTGGTGAGCGGTAGAGAAACCTTTTTCTTTAAGACGCAAAGGAAAAAAAGTAAGAAGATAAATGAAAAGAGTGATGTGGAGATATTTTCTACCTCTGTCCTTCTGTTGAGCATTGGTTCTGTGAATCTAGACATTTTCAGCGGAAGTGTTGTGGTTACTTGGGCTTCGGCCAATCTCAAACTCAACTCTGTATGTCTTTCCAACTCCCCAAACTAGCTCTTCCTCTTGACTTTCTTAATTCTGTAAGTGACATCTTCACTTTTCCAGTTACTGTATTTAAAACCTTGCTAATGTCTGTGAGGAATCTCTCTCCTCCAACAAACCCTGTTGAATTATCTTTCATAGTTAGCCCTTGCTGTTCATCCACAGGGCATGGCCCTGGGCCAGTCCCCATATGCCCCTCATGCACTCCTTTCCTGGTCCTCATTCTAATCCCTTGGAAGCTGTTCCCTTAGCCCCACTCCAAATTGGACCTGCAGACACATTACACCTCCTAAAGCACTACTTTCATCACACCACTGCTTGGTGCTTGAACCTTCGGTGACTCCCTAGTGCCTTCAGGGTCACATGTCGACCTCACAGCTCAGCTGCAGCCAGGGTGCTCTTCACACACTGCCCAAGGGTGCCTGCATTCACAGCCTCCTTGGATCATCCACCCCGGCACCCTGCAAATCCAACACATTGTTTAAGACTTGAGCCCTACCTTCTTCTGGGAGCTTTCACAGCTCATGATGACAGCTCTTTGAATTACTCACTGTCTGTACTCATTTTCTCACTTTGTCAGTATTGTATTGTTATTTTGCCTTTTCATACATGAAGGGCTTGTCTCCTCCATTGAAGTTATTTGTTCTTTGGAGGAGAAGATGGATCTTTTTAAAAGCTTGTGATTAATAAAAAACACCTACTCACAGTATAAAGCAAACATGGCAAAATATAAGCAGCTATTGAATCGAAGTGATGGTATGTTTATATTCACTGTATGATTCCTTAAACTTTTTTTCTTAAATAATAACCCCATCGCACCTAGACAGGGAAACCTAAATTGTTGTCATGTCCAGATCATATAGACGGGAGATTTTGGAATAACAAGCTATGTTTGTATGTAATTCTTTGAGTAAATATCACCATTCAGTCTGTACATTGCCAGGTACCTGAAAAGGGAGGAGTCTCTTACTTCCTGAGCTCTCTTTTGCAGCAAAGGAAAAATATCTTTTTTTTTTTAATGTTACGCTTGATGCTCCAGAGAATAAACATGATGCTTAAGTTAATGCTTATTGTCCATTCTTGATCTCCTCCGCTTTTACCCGTTATGAATTGGGCTTTTGGTCACACCATTTTTCAGGAGCTTCTGGGGGAATATTGGGGAGACTTTGTTGTTCTGGAGAGGGAACGTTGTTAATATTTCTAATGTTGTATTTTTATAGGCTATTTCTCCTATTAATATATTTTAGAACATATCAGTGACATCCAGGTCCACCTCTAAGGTTTGGCAAGCTTTGCTTCATCCTTGTGCCACAAATCACCGATAACTCTATTACTGGTACATTCTGTCCAGTCATATTTCATAATTCCTTGGGGGATGAAAGGAGGTTTTAGAATAAACTGAAGCTACAGAAAGAAATTAGCTGAGAAGTAAGAAAATCTTCCTGACTGTAAATATCAATAAAACACTGTAACGGGTGAACTAGAAGTTCTTCTTAGATTTTGCAAAATGAACACTTTTTACTTTTCAAAGTTTTCTCTGGTTCTGGTATTTGATAGTTTACTGCTGGAAGTGGGCAGTATAGTATAGCCCAGTGGTTCTCAACCAGGGGCACTTCTCCCCCTCCCACCCCTCATCACAGAACATTTAGCAATGCCTAGAGATATTTTCTTGGTTGTCATAACTTGGGAGAGTTTGCTACTGGCATCTAGTGGGTAGAGGTAAGATGCTAAACATCTTACAATGCACAGGACAACAAATAATTATCCAGCTCCAAAATGTCAATAATGTGGAAACCCTGGTATAGCCAGAGGATGATAGGCTTTGGATGGAATAGGTTCAGCACTAACTAGGGGTAGGATATTGCATTAATTGTTTAATATCTCTCATCCTGCAATATCTGCAAAATGGGACTGAGAAAGCTTGTTTTACAGGTTGAGAAGATTAAGTAGGAAAAAGAAAACATGTATGGAGCATCTAGCAGTCTCTGGCACAGTAGGAGCACAAGAAATCCTGGTTATCCCTGTTGTTCCTGCTGTTTTAATTATTAGTGGAATGTGATGGCCAGAGGCTGAAGGTCTCTCGAAGGCATACTGGGCAGGGCTTTTGACATGGATGTGAGAGGGTGCCAGAGAGGCAACATGATACAGTGCAGGGAGCCTGTGTGTGGCATCGGAAGGCGGGGTTTTGGACCTCGCCTCTCTTTCATTCATTCATTTAATCATTTGTTTGAAAAATATTTATTGAGTGTTTACTATCGCCATGTACCATGCTATGGGAGTATATAAAACCATTAAAAAGAAAGAATGTAGAACAGGAATGGAAATGTATATAAATAAACCCCCTCTGGGAGCACTTGGATATAAGACTAAAAGGAGAGGGAAAAGTCTATGAAGAAGGCTAAGAAGGTCAGACAGTAGAGCAGGAGATAAACACTCTCTTTTGCCCCCTACTTATATGAATAACTTGGGCAAGTGACTTTAACATCTGTGTAAGATAAGGATAATAGCCACCCTGCTCCCTGCCCTGATCCTTTGTAGAGCTGCTGAGAGACTCAAATAAGATACTATATCTGAAAAGTTTTTATAAGTTGTACAGTGCTATCCAAATATATGTAGATCTTTCCAAATTGAACATTCTGTTACTCTAAGTGCCTCTTCTTACAAGTATCATCTTATTTAATCTGATTTTCGTGGGACCTTTCCAGTCCAGGAAGAGAGGCTATTCTTTTCATTTTGGTTTCCCAAGGGGACTGGATGGAGCACTGTCTTACAGGTCAGGGCACCCCTGTTTTCTCCTCCTCTGCATAAGTAGAAGAATGCCAGTGCCCCAGCACCTGTCCAGGTCCTGTGCCACGTGGCTCGATGCTACCTGGAGAAGGTTCTTGCTTCTTGCTTCTGCCGGGCCTCAGGTGCACACAGAGAATCAGTCCCTTTCTTCGCCCTCTGTGTCTGTGTGCAGTTCAGACTCCTCTTGCTGCTCCTTTGTGCATGAATGACTGGCAGCAAAAATAACTAGGAAATGACTGACAGCCACAGAGCTGTTGGATCAATAGAGCTGCTTGAAATTGTGTCTGCCTGGGAGTGAGGGAACAGAAAGAATCAGCTGGGTGGACAGAGGAATGAATTCAGAGAGATTAAGAAGAAACTGTAGGGTAATTAGCTTTGTCTCCTCATCTGCCCCATGTCATTATTAAAGGAAGCTGGACACTAGTTAGGGAACATGGATGCAACAGATAAACAAGTATAAGAGTGAAAAGTGGCAGACACTCTGTGCACTTAAGGAAGAGGCTACTTCTCCTTGATCTGGGTATGATTTGGATGGGGAAGACAGAAAGTGTTGTGATCCCAGGCAAAACAGCATTGGAAGGAATATTCATAGCATATTTAGGGGCAGTAAATGGTCCAGTTTATGTGACTCAGAGGAGGCTGGTGGAGGATCAATGGGAGATGAGACTCAGGAGGTGATGACTAGGTTGATTAGTTGATTCCTTTATCAAACATTTATTGGGCTCCTAGGTCATGAAGGCTTTGAATGGAAGGCCAATGAATTTGTTCTTTCTGGAGTTGGCTTTGGGAAGCTGCTAAAAGTAATGTGATCAGAAAGACACCTGTAGCAGCCCTGTGGAGGGTCCATTAGAGTAGGGGAGGAACTGTTGGCCGGGGATGGGTTAGGAGATTACTGCAGTAGGGTAGGAGGGTCTGAACTTGAGAAGCAGCAGCAGAAATGGAGAGGAGGGGGTGAATATGAGTTATTTCAGGAGGTGGAGTCTATAGGACCTGGCATCTTAGATGTTGATGTGTTAGGAAAGAGATAGGAACCCAACATTACTCCAAAGTTTAGAGTTTGAGTGACTGGAAGAACAGAGGTACCCTTAATGAAAGTCAGGAGCTGGGAAGAGGAGCAGCTGTGGGGAGAAAGGGGAAGGGGGGATTTGGAGAATTTGCTTTGAGACATGTTGCATTTCAGGTGTCAGTGAAATAGCTAAGGGAGGTGTAGATTCAGTAGGTGGATAACGAAGGGAGTCTGGAGTTTTGGAGGAAGGCCAGAGCTGGAAATACAGATTTAGGAGCTATCTGAAAGAAGTTGTGGCTGGAGCTATCAAAATAGATGGTATAATAAATGATAAGCTTACACAGAATTAAGGGCAGAGTGCCAAGGACAGAACTGTAGATACAGGGGTTTCTACAGTTGGGATATAGAAGAACAGATGCAGAAGGGCTGGAGGAGAATCAGGAGAGAGCAATACTTGGGAACAACAGGTGATCAACAGGGTCTAATGCTGCAGAGAAATTGAGGGAGATGGGAACTGAGCAAATACCATTGGTTCTGGAGACTGGGAGATCATTGGTAATCTTTGAAATAACAGTTTCAATTGCGTATGGGAGGTGGAATTCAAATTCCAAGGGGAATGAAGAGTGAACACATGGGAGGAAGTGGTGGGAGTGCATATAGATGGCTCTTTGGAAAGGTTTGGCTGTGAAGAGAAGATTAAAAATAGGAAGGTAGTTGGAGATGAGGAGCAGAGTTGAGGGGAGGTTTTTTAAGGAGGGAAGATATGTGAATACCTAGGGAAGGGGAAGAGGGAGAAGGCAGGCATGAGGAAGAGACTTAATATATAGAAAAGAGACAAGTAATTGATAGAGAAAGGTCCTGGATGAGCCTGGAGGGGTGGATCTTAAGGTCATCTTTGTGCCAGAGGAGGATGCTGCTTTCCTGGACACTGGAGGGAAGGCAGACCTCAGTGAAGAAGCTGGCTGGCAAGGACCAGTGGGCACAGTGTTCTAGATTGACAGCTCCAGCAGAGAGAGCATCATCTGGCTGAGGAAGACTCAGGGGTAGTGGTGCCATGCTTGGGAAGGGTAGTACAAGCTGAGGCAGCCGTGAAATGGTTGGGCTGGGCTGTTGTGGCCCTAGAAGGCTCTTGGGCAGAGAAGCTAGGAAGCAAGGCTGGGAGATCTGAAGTTAGTCATCTGTTTAAAAGTGCTGGTGGCTTTCTTTTGCAAGCTGAGGTGGCACTGCTTGCTATAGGCTGTAGTGAGGTCGGCAGAATTGCCTCCTACAGTGTATGAGTTAGAAAGGCAAGTGGGGGAAAAAGTAAGTGAGGAGAAGATAGAGGGAGGGACAGGAAAGGTAGGTGGTATCTGGGAAACCTACTGAGGAGGGGTCTGTGCCTGGCCATCAAGGTGCTGTATTAGTGATGGGATTTGCTCATGAATTTCCAGTTTCCATAGTGTCTCTAGAAGTCCTAGAAGAAACTGGAAACAGGCTAGGGCTCATGAAAAAGCCCCTTGCCCATTCTTCTCCATGAAGTGGAATCCTTCACATAAAAGAGAAGATACCATACTCTTTTTCTTTGCCCCAGACACTCCCTCCACCCCTTGTTTCAGGGGCCAACCCAAGATGAAAAGCCCCATTTCATCAAAGTTTCCTCAGTAGCCTCACACAGCCCTCCAGAGGACTGGGGAGTAGGAATCTGGGTGTTGCTTCTACCAAAGGGTGGATTGTGGGGAACTGGGCTTATCTTCCATAGAACAAAAGGAGGTGTGAGTTTCCTTAAGTGTAGACCAGTTCCAGAATCATAGAGTCTTGGAACAGGAACTTACCAGCTCTGTGACTCTGTAATGACTCCAAGCTTTAGTTTATAAACCTGTAAAATGGGTAAAAAAAATCCTTGCTTTTCAGTGGGCCCCTATAATCCCAGCTACTTGGGAGGCTGAGGCAGGAGAATCACTTGAACCCAGGAGGCAGAAGTTGCAGTGAGCTGAGATCTTGCCATGGCACTCAAGCCTGGGCAACAGAGCAAGACTCCATCTCCAAAAAAAAAAAGATGGCTCATGTGACTAGATATTCATATTATGAAAAGTAATATAAATAGGATTATATTACTAGAATATAATATGGTATTATATATTACTAGTATGACATATTTCATGTATAACCTATTATGATTATATTACTAGTTGGATGAATCCCTTTATTTTCAAAATCATGAAAACTGATTCCCTCCCTCCCTCCCTTCCTCCCTCTCTCCCCGCTTCCTTCCTTTGGTAACAGTGCAGAGATACATCGGATTATGATTTTTAAACTTGTACTTACAGTTATTCCAAGGCATGACAGGCAGGGACTACGGATGAGGCTAAAATCTCCATCTTTTATACTTTTACTCAGCCCAGGGACAATGGGCATCTATGGGTGGGGGCACAGTATTGAGTTGGCAGCTGGACAGTGGGCCTAGAAGGAGACCCAGGAGACTGGCAGATGGTTAATTGGATGTGACAAAAGAGGGCTAGGAGGAGGGGTCTGGGCTCCTAGGGGATTCCTGTCTCTGACTACTTACTGTCCTGAAAGGAGGTGGTGGGGAAAGAGAGGAGTGGCTCCAGGAACAGCTGGGGAAAAGATTGGCAGGACTCCATGTCAGGGTGTGGCAGTGGAAGGATAGCACACCATAGGGAGTAATGTCACAGCTTTAAGTCAGAGGGAAGGTGTAAGATTTTAAGTCTCTTCTGTGTACACCAATGCTTTGGCACATAACATGCTGAGATACTTGGATGTAAAGAGATGCTTAATCAAAGACTGTAACAGTACAATTTTTTAGTCATTCTTCATGATCTCAACCAGAGTTTTGGCAGCTAAGTATCATTCCTCTTGTTGGGAATTGGACAAATAACTAATCAATTTTTAGCAGAGTACTGGATTTTGGTAAGCAGATCTCTTCATTTATTTGTACACTAATTTATTGAAGTGTCAAACACCAGCTGTGCACCTACTAAGTGCCAGACGCTGGAGGTACACAGACAAGTCAGAAATAATCTTCCCCACAAGGAGATTAACAGCCTAATGGGGGAGGGGGGTTGCCTGATACATAAACATGATTGCAGTGTAGTATGATAAGTGCAGTAAAGAGGAATGCACATTAATATATAGAGGAAGGATCAACAACCTCACCCAGATGGGTGTGGGGAAGATTCATTGAAGAGGGAGTGCTTGGGCTGAAATAAATGAAAAGGTGGTGCAAACAAGAATAGGAGCATAGACCACTATTCAAGAAGCTTGGTAATAAAGGTAAGGAGAAAAATAAGATGGTAATTAAAAGGACATTTTAGGGATACTGATCTTGTTCTGTTTCTAGACCACAGGTGTGTTCCTTTTGTGAAATCTTAATGAGCTGTAAACTTATGTGCAATTTTATGCATGTGTATTATTCTTCATTCAAAAATTTAAAAAGGTTATCGGGTCCCGTGAAGTTTTTTTTTTTCTTTCAAATAGAGGAAAACCTTTGAATGTTTGAAAAAGTCATAGGAAGAGACAATGGTAGAGACTTAGAAGGTGGTATTTGTGAGTGGGGTACCAGGGTGGGTACCAACTTCCTGAAAAGTCAGAAAAGAATGAGATTCCTGGGCAAAAAGGTTATCTCTGGGATGGTTAACCTTTTCTTCTGTGGCTGTGTGGAAAGACCAGGTGTTTTTCAGGTCAGTTGCTAGAGCTCGTATTAAGCTGACCTCAGTAGTCTTCCTGAATGGGAGCCATGGTCATCTGCAAGCACTGGGAGATGCTGGGAGCCTGGGAAGAGAGGAGATGGATTGGATTTATTCTCTGGAGAATGAATGGGAATTGCATTAAAAAATGATCTGTTCAGTTAATTTCAGATTGGGCCGAGTATGCCTGGTTCCTACTCTTGCTCAGCCCCGGAGGCTCTGGAGTGGGGCTAAAAACTGTTTTTGGCTGGTGATTTGGATGATTTGTCGGGTGAGGATGAGGTATGCATTTGACTTGCTGGAATACCATTCTCTTCCCCAAACCTATGGAACATCAATGGCTTTAAGGCCTTTTGGAGGCCCTACTTTGGAAAATGTTTATGTCTGGTTTCTCCAAGTAGGTTGTACACACCCTTTGCTTTGGACTTGTCTGTATTTTCTCAATGCCCAGGTTAGTGCCTTGCAGATAATACTTGTTCCGTTAGTATTTGTTGGCCTGATTTTTTTTTTTTTTCAAAAAAGCTACTTATTGGTATCTAGGCTATTTGGTAGTTTTATAATTAAACACTGTGATAAGGAAATGTATCTGTTTTTTTTTTTTTTTTTTTTTTTTTTTTTTTT
>NW_016108170.1:5975-24890 GCF_001604975.1 Cebus imitator | reverse complement strand
GTGTGTGTGTGTGGACAGGCAATTCAGCTTTAAACAAAAGATCTGTGAAGTCAACATGGACTGTAAAATAGGCTATTTGTTGTGTGGATTAATTAGAGGGGACTCATTTTATCACTTGCTTATAAATATTCACATATTTCATAGGCACTAGAAAACTAAAGATTCACTCTTCTTTTTGAAAGACTCAAATAGAAAAGTCCAATCATGCAAATGGACCAACTAATCAATGTTTAGTGAGTGTCTGCCCTGTGCCTAATGCCAGATACTAAGGGGGCTACTGAAAATGGCTATCACATGATCCTTGTCCCTGAAAAGTTTGTGATCTTGTTGGATTAGGAAAGTGATGGCTAATTGGAGAACAATCAAAAAGGGAGTTTTTGTCATTCATTGATTCATTTAATGTATATTTATTGTCTATAAGCCCTAAGAGATAGTTTAATTTAAATAAGTGGTAAAACAAGGTTTTATTTGGAAAGACTCAATTTTGGGTATACCTTCATGGAACACTTTTTATATTGAAGTTTTTAAAAATATAAAGCCTTATTATAATTCTGGCTAACTGTAGGGCATTTAAAAAATATGACGAAATATAAAGGATAGAAAAGCCACTGTAATTCTGTCACCCAGAGAGAACCCTTGTTTGTTGATATGAGGTATTTCCTTTCCTATGTGGATTCTCTCCCTTGATCCATGGTTTGTTTTTTGATTATGAATTAAGATGAAAAACAAATGGAGGGGGTAGAATTTGTCCAAAATCAGGTCAGTTTTTCCAGCTAACTTAAATGTATGATACATTCCTACACATATACCTATTGAACAAAGTAAGACATTTATAAGCTGATTGACCTTTACATGGTGGCAATATAGGAAGACATTCATTGTTTGGAGTGGTAAAGGTATTGACACTATTGTAAAAAATATTTACACACACAAAAGTACAATATATATGGTCAAAGTGAATATTCTTTCTCCCTCTTCCTTATGTTTGGATAAATTCAACAGATACATGCATGTACCTGTTGCATATACATATTTATACAAGTGCATAGCTTTTATTTCATTTAGTAAAAAGAAGATCATGCTCTATCTGTTATTCTGTAACTTGTTTTTATCATTTTATAGTCAGGGACATTTTTCTATGTCAGTACCTACAGCTTTACCTCATTTGTTTTAACAGTTGTGTTTCTATTGTGAGGATGTGATATTTTGTTAAACCATTCTCCTAATGATAGACATTTATAACCCAGATTTTCTGTGGACTGGTGTTTGTTCTGGGATATTATTTGGTCCAAAGAGTAGCAAGAAAGGCCATTCATTTTTTTGATCTTATTCAAAGGTGACTGTAGGACAACTGTAGGTTTGGGCTGTTTTCTCTGCATTTATCCTCAGGAGAGAGGAAGAACAACCAGTCCCTGTTCTCTGAAGGATAACTTTTTGTGTAATGTTTAAGGACACTTTTGTTAGTGACATTTAAATAAATGGTAGAGACCATTCTTGACCTCTTTTTCAGTGTGCCTTAGGAGCCAGATTTGCAGTCTCAATTAGCCGAAAAAGCCACATGTGTTCTTGGTCTTGAATGTAAGTTAATTCCAATACCACAGTTAGCTATGGCAGCACTTTAGATTGTGTGTGCAAAAGTTATAGCCTGTTCTTGGCTAGGAGACTCCAAGGATGTCGTTCGGGAGACCTTGGTTTCTAATTCTACCCACCACTAAATAGCTCTGTGACTTGGCCAAACCCAGTAATATGCCTGTTTTTACAGATGGGATCTCTTTTTCCTCATTCAAAGAAAGAGGTAAACATACTCGCCATGCCATACCTCATAGGAATAGTATGAGATAAAGTGAGATGATAGAGAGAAAATGCTTTGGAAAGACAAAATTGCTGACTAAATGAAAAGGGATTGTGTCAGCTGCTTCTCTGGGGTCTCCTTCAGTTTTGAGTGTGGTTGAAAGCTGAGCTGGGGGACTCAGATGGGAGTGACAGCCCGTACTGCACTTTAGGACTGTACATTTTTTTCATGTCTGGAAGGAAATTGGCAGCACTAGAGATGGAGTGAAACTTTTCATGACATGTTCCATTTGCTTTTGGAAAATAGACATTTATATGAGAGTGGAAGAGTAGCTCATCTAACTGCCCAGAATGGCCGAAGTTTCCTTCTGGTGGGTAACAGTGTAGTTCAGTTGCGCACTTACTTCTTGTTACCCAGACGTGCAAAGAAATTGTAGCTTTTCAAATTTTCTAAAGTGGAGCCAGTCTTTCTGATAAGCCCCCACCCCCATTTTGCTAGTTTATATTATTATTTTTTTCTGGATTATTCTCTTTTGGATGACTGTTTCTTTTAGGTAAATTGCTCAGTTGCTCAGATTTTTCTCACGTTCCTCCACTTCTCTTCAGAGTGGGGTCTGGGTACGTAGAGGTGTTTACATGAACATGTGGTGGTAGTGATGGGAGCAAAAGAAGAAGGGTGCTTGGAGCCAAGGCAAGATAGCTAGATTCCCCTGGTCTTTGCTTCATAGTGGGCAGGGCTGGTCTGTTGACCTCTCTTGTGTTTTGGAATATTGTGCTAATGCTCAGCACTAAAATTTATGTCCTACTCTTTGCCTATGGGGTCAAAGTCCCTACCTATGGCAGCCTCTTAGTCTTGACTTCAGGCCTTTGCCCAGTCACTGACTGAGTACCATCACCAGGGAATGAAGAAATATATGTATCCCAGCTTGCTCAGGGCCAACTGGGAGAAGACAGAACCTCTGCACTTGGCTCCCTAACTAGACACTCACCTTGGCCAGAGCTGTGTTTTCATCTGTTCACCACCATCCTCTCCCCTGCACATCACAATTGGTGAAAAGGTAGGCATTTTTCTAGAGGCCTGCAACACCTCAGGAGTCCCTTAGGGTTCTCAGGTGCCATCACAACTATTAGGATATTTCTGAAACTGTTCTCCAAGCTCTGATTGAGCCTTGAAGTGGGAGTATATATAGTGGAGCCTGAGACCCAGGTATGTGATCTAGACTGAATTTTTCCCATGTTCCCCAGGTGCCTGAGGAAAAGGGCTTTCCCTCTATCCTTATGGCAGGGATCTCCCCTATGTCATATCTTCAGTACGCTCTATCTCTGGTTTACAGAAAACCTTAATGGTCAGGTCCACCCAGGCTGTATCTTAATATGTTAGTGGGAGCTTGAGAATTCAAGCTGCATACTAAAAAAATCCTATTTTGGATGTCAACAGCTGAACATTGACGCTTTCTCTTTGCCTGCTGCTATAACTATTCTAAACTTCCTTGAGGCAAATAGATGCTTCTGGCAGAGTAAGGAGGAGGTTAAATATATATAAAGACATGCAAAAGAGGAAAGTACATTATATTTTAAAAAGTATTACCCTAGTTAAAACAATAATTTGAGGGAAGAAAGGTTTAGAAATGAGGCTCCTGAGATTGCCTTCATTGGGATTCCATGTATATACATACATGTGCTTATGTGCGTGTAAACATGCAAGGGTGTGACGTTATTGATTTTGCCAGCAAGGATTTAGTGAGCACTTGTTACAGATCATGTACGCAGGGGCATATGGCACAGTGTCTGTCTTTAAGGAGCTCCTGGTCTTAGGAGAACGATGGAGTGAAAGTGGATTACATTATGCAGCTGCATTGCTGAATTCTGCTTTCTGAGAGGTTGGTGTTTGGTCTGATAAATATGACTAATGGTCGAGCTGGGGGACTTTAGTGGGTCTGGTTTCTCCTTACCTTTCTAGGATCTGCTTCCCAAGTCTCTTCAGTTTTCTACAGTTACATGTTCTAGTCACTTTTGTTTTTCTCAAATAAAGTGAATTGCTTTAAAATCAGTCTGGATTTTCATGAACATATGTTCTATAGAAAGGATGTGGTAAATAAGACTAATTTTAATCAGTAATAAATCAATGGAAAAAATGAAGCTCCACTTAGATTTGTTGCTCTGGTGCTTCTGTGGTGGTGGAGTTGTTTGCTTGCTGTTGTTTTTATCCAAAATTCTTTCACCTCTTTTGATGCAGGAAAACTTTTGTGTTGTATATACACTGTTCCTAACTCCAGGGCTATGGAGTTCAAACAGCACTAGGAGCTATGAGCTGTATTTCTATTTTGACCAGGGAAACTGAGAACTTTGTCCCCTGCGAAGGGGGCAAAAACTGGTAGACTGGCAAGTCAAGCCATGAGGGGCAAGTACAAAGCAAAAGTAACACAACAGTTAAGTGGTGGAGTCAGATGCTTGGGTTCAAGTGGGAAGTGCCATGGGTTGGGTTTCAGAACACTGTTGTTACTGCCAAGCTTAGGCAAGTCTCTCCCTCTCTGAGGCTTAAGAGAGTGTCGAGTTAGAAGGTCTCTAACACATCTTCCATCTACAGTATTATGAGCTGAATGGATAGCAGTGGGGAACAGGGAAGCCCAGGGGCATAGGAACCAGGTGGTAAGTGGTTTCAGGACCTTTATGCCTGGTTCTCTGGAGACTTTACTCTTTTGAGGTCTTTCATCTCTGCAGCTCAAGACTGCTTGTTCAGTTCCCCTGATGCCAGAACTCAGAAGTGACCCAGCATCCTTATATGGTGAACAGGGGCACTAACCCCCTTGGGGAGAATCATCCTGATGGTCAGCAAATGAGTGGCCTCAAACTATTTTGGTTCTTAGAATCTTTTCAAAGAAGGATCATGTTTCTGGGATTTCTGGGCCTGTGTTAAAAAGCCTACACTTCCTCAGCCTTTTCTTTTGGATTCCAAGTCTGTGTGCCTAAACACCCTAGATAATACCTTCATTAGGGACTGCCTTTCTTCTGGCTCTTCCAAGATACAGGGAGGACTAACTTATTGATCTTCCTATTAGCCCATGTCCTTGAACTTTTCTTCTTTTGTGTCAGATGGGGAAAATGGTAAAAAGCAATCCAGAATCTTCTTTTCTTAGGGCATGTGCAATCAGCCCAACTCCAGCATCTCAAAAAGAGAAATAGGGTAAGCTGCCATCTTGGCTTTCCTTTACATTTCCTTCCACACAGAACTCTCCTTTCTTCCACATTTTCTAGAGCTTTAGAAAATTTACATTTTGGTGGAGAGAAACATACTAGATTTCTAAAAAGTACACTAAAGCCTTCTAGGTATACGACTATACTAGTGGATAATGGGGACATAAACGAGGAATTAAGTCTATTTTGGTGGATATGGTGATTGTCATAGAATAGGAGATGATTGAGTGACATTTGGAAGAGGGGTTCATTATCCACACTGACAAATGGAAAGGGGCATTCCTAGCAGAGGAAGAAAGGTGAGCAAAGGCAGAGAGTTATGTAAACATTATGGAGAATTAGAGGATTGTAGGGAGAGAGGGACTGGAGAGGCACGTGAGGTGTTGGATTTTCTCAGGAGTTGGATTTTATATTCTAGGATTTGGATTCTATTTTTAAAGATATGGGCTCTCACTGTATCACACTGGCTGGAGTACAGTGGCACAATCATAGCTCACTGCAGCCTTGACCTCCTGGGCTCAAGCGATCCTCACACCTCAGCCTCCTGAGTAGCTGGGACTCCAGACATATGCCTGATTCTGGATTTGGGTTTTATCTTATAAGCACTAGGGAGTTACAAAGGATTTTAAGAATTGAAGTGATGGAATTAAAAAATCTAATTTAGAGGGTTAATATAGCATTGGAAGGACAAAATTGGAGATAGGAATTTTAATTAGGAAACTACTGAAATATAGTTGATGATACAAGAAATTTAACGGTAGAGGCATCTGCAGGATTTACTGTCTAGTTGATGTCAGGACTGAAGGAGAGGTGAAGTCTCATACAATCTTCAGGTTTTGGGTTGTGGGTGAAGGCTGATGGACCAAGCCTGACATCATAGGAATCACATAGGAATATAGAAACACTTGACATGCTGCTATAGCTTTCTACTGTAAAAGGGTTTAGCACTGCTCCATTCTTCAAACTCTTTACATATTTTGAATGCAAAACATTAAAAAGAAAACTCAGAGTGACTGATAATTGGACAATTATATACTCAGACAACTTTTCCCACAAGTGGGGCAAGTCTACATGCTTATGTATGCTTATATGTGCTGTGTGCATGCACATGATGTTGCTCATGCTTTGGATATGAATGTGTATGCTCCTTTGATTGTGTTGGGTTCTTGATATAATGTCATTTTTCAGCATTAAAATTCTCATCACCTAGCAGAAATGTTCTCTTTAAGATCCATTTCCACTTGGCTCATTGTGCGTAAACATTCCAGTGGGATTGATTGCTTGTGTCAAATTAATTTTTTTCCCTTCCCAGGACGGTGTCTGCCGTGTGCAAAATGGGGAAATCCCCAGGCTTCTAGCCAAATACAAAGCTCAGATATAGGAGTAAAGTCAGGCTTGGGTCAAGAATTGTCCTAGGTAAGCCATAGAGCCTGTACCTGGATACTTAAGCTAAGCTTCCCAATATGCTTTGTGACCGTTTCCTAGGCAACAGGAAAACCTTAGGCTAGGTAGAGATGGCTACGTATGAGAGGCTTGGATCTTTTCAGCATCACCTGCAGTACCACACCCTCCTCTGTATCTTCCTTTTGCTGCTTTGTTTAAAAGGCTGAAGAGGCTGGGTGTGGTGGCTCACACCTATAATCCCAGTACTTTGGGAGGCCAAGGTGGGAGGATGGCTTGAGCCCTGGGCAACATAGCAACATCCAATCACTTAAAAATAAATAAAATAAAATGTTTCAGAAGCCTCTGGAGGCACATGGAGAACATGCCTCCTTCCCTACCTGACTGCTATGCAAACTTCACAGAACTCTGGGGTAATTTTTCCTTCGGTTCCAGTCCTGACACTTCCCTGAAGCTAGGGTGGAACGTCAGGATGTACCTGTAAGGCCTTTCCCTAACAGGTAGCCCCTATCTTCATGGTACTCAGTTAGCCAGCCTTACCACATTTTGCCTGACTCTAGACACCAGACAAGGGACCTTCAAACTGTCTTTCCTAAACTGGAAACTTTGGCCAACTGACCTATACAACAGGGTAGTCTAGACTCTATTGTCCACTGATGAACTAATTTGTATCTTGGCAGTAGGAGCTTTGTGAGTTGTATGATACAGTTTTGCTGAGAATGATTATATATTCTTTTCTTGTAACCTGGATTTTTGGAAGTCCTGATTTACATCTGTTAACTTGAAGTTTAACTGGGTGGGTTACGATTATCAGAAGTTCCAACCAAAGGATCTATAGGAGTTTATCATCTATAATCTTGCTGAATACAGTTTTTTAATTAGTGGAAGTTATGGCAAATAGCTTACTCAGCCATTAACCATCAGGACCCTTGAACTTTAAGAAGAAAGTAGGTCAATTCCTCATCTCACAGGGTAAAATGCTAAACTTCTACTGTGTCTGGTGTAACAGTTACTTTTGGGGGAAGGGGCTTTGGATTCCATTTGCCAAAACCTTTTACATAAATCGGTAACAGAAATGATTTTTAGCATTTGCCAGCAGATTTTGTAATGTATCACTTTTAGCAGAGGGCATGCATAGGACTCGGTTATACAATTTAATTTTCTGTTATTTCATAGAATCTGATGGTAATGTCTGGTTTTTGAGCTGAGACAACTGACTGTTGGAGGAGTGCAGGGTTCACAGAAGTCTGCCAACAGTTAGCGAGAATATTTCCTCTTCCCTTCTCCTGATGCCACCAGATACATCTCTTGAATCCAAAAGGAGGTCATCTAATTTCTTCTCTCTACCCTGGCCTAGTTTCTAAGCTCTGACAGCTATTTGCTCTATTCTATCTAGTTTGTTTTGAAGTATTTATTCGACTTTTTATGCATAGAAGTCATTCTCCGAGACATATTTTCAGACCACCTTAATTACTCTATGTAGCATGATTCTAGGCATTGAATAGCCCTGTTTGTGATTTCCCGTTAGATTTTTTTTTTTTTTCTTATGAGAAAGAAGAAGGCAGCTCTCCAGTGGAGGTCCTGTCTGACAGACTCATGGGTTGAGTGTGTGATCACATGCTACTTTAGGTTTCCTGGAGCCCATAGAGCAGTGGAACTCCAGATTTGATGAGATCTGACTATAGAGGTGGTACTCTAAAATCCCATCCTAAATTTCTTTAATACAGAAGAGGAGGGCAATCTCTTTCAAGCACTCTAGTAGGTGCCATTTTTTCCTCATGCCAAGTCTTTTCCATTCTAATGCAGTGGTTCTGCACCCAGGCACGCACCTTATTCATTCACTCCTTCCAGGACCCCCGGCACTGAAGCTTTGTTCTCTTTCCCATTTCTGGGCTGTTGGATTTAATGTGACCTTCCCATATGTCAGCTTGAATGGTGAGAGCCTTATGAATTCCTGGAGAGCCTTTGTGCAGATTAAGAACAAAGGAGGCAGTTTATCTCTTCAAGTGTCTGGACTTTTAATCCTCTGTACTTTAACCTCCCTTTCAGGGTTGTTTAACTTTTTGCCAGCCCCTTGCCTTGCAGGTCTTGTGTATGCTGTAGGTGAGGGGGCATTTTGCAGGCATTGCTCACCTTTTGAAAGGAAATTTGTGTTTATCTTCTTTTGAGGGGAGACGAATCCCCCAAAATTTGATCAGTGGAAGTCTGTCCTTTGTTGGATGTCAGTGGAAACCCCAAGTCATCTGGCTGCCTTGTGCAGTTCTATGTCTGTAGTGTGGTGCAAAGGGGTATGTCCCCAGCCTGGAGAGGGGATTCCTGTATGCCGCTCTCAGTTATTATGTGCTGGTTTCCTCTGTGATTCTGGGCAGGCCATTGTACCTCTCTGGGCCTGAGTTTCTTCACTGCAAAGTGAAAGCGCTGAAATGGATTATCACTGATGTTCCTTTAATCTCTTGGAAATCTATGGGGTCTCTGATAATTTAGGAGAAAGTATTCATTTGCTTATCTCAACTCTGGGAAAATGCATCTTATAATGATTATCTTATGCCTGGGGGTTCTTGTTCTCAGATATGACACACAAAATGTACAATAACCTGCCACTGGCTGGTATCTGTCCCTACCCATTAGAAATCCAGCCACAGCAAACCTCCAGTTTTGCCAGTCTGGATGAGCTGTACAAGCTAACTTCTGAGCCAGTTACAGTATCCTTAGTTTATATGTTTATAGGAACCACCAAATATTTATGGGCTTCCCAGGAAAGTTCAGTCAATAATTTTAGCGTATCTGTAATCTATATGTAACCACTCTTTAATGTGATTTGTTTCCTCTCTTGGTCTGTAATGAGGATTTTTTGAAAGGAGAAAAGTTTTGTTTGAATTTTCTCAGAAACTCCAAGTTCTTTAAATTGGATATCTGGCAAATCTTTTTCCCCAGTTATCCGTAATGGCTGGCCCTGCCAGATCTTTTTCCTCTCTCTTAGAAGGAGTTTTAACTGCCGTTGATTTATCCCTTACCACATTTGGCTTTATGAAGAGCTGGTGGGGAGGACGATCCTCAGACTGCTTCTTCCTCTGGAGATTAAGCCTTCAGACCGTATCCTGTTCTTTTTCCCACCACACCACCCCCTCTTTTGCCACTCTGTCTTCAGGTATGAGTACATTTTTCTGGAAGCTGGGCAGAGAGTGAGGAACTGGGATTGAGGGAACGGAAGCAAGTTTTAAAGGTCAAGACATTCTTATAGTTTATAGAATGATCAAGAGTCAGAACCAGAGGGGAAAATCTGGCCAGAGTCAGGCCAGCAATAGGCCAGGAGTCAGGAAAATAGATAATGGCCAAGGAGATGAAATGGCAAAAGGTCAGTCATGGAAGGCAGTATACGCAGTATACGATGCCTTCAGCATCCAGGGCATTTGCAGAAGCAGGAGCCGGAGGAGAGAGGGGAAGGAGTTGTGAGTTTAGCTGCAGCAGTCCTTATTGATTGAGGAGTCTCCTTGCTTTGGCCCTGCCAGCACTTATATGGGTGCTAACTCTCAAGCAGAAGGAGCCTGGGCCTTGGTGGTGGAGTCTAGTGAGAGGATCTGGCCAAGGCACAGTTCTTGATGTCATCAGCTGCTGCCTCCTTTCTTCTCTCTGGAACAAGCCATCCTGTGAGGCTCCATCATTTCTGCTGCTCAAGGACCTTTCCATTCGGTGAGCCTGCATGTGTCCAGGTTTATTCCCTAGGCCTGGGGTTTCAACTTGAGGGGTCAGCCTATCTGGATACTTTAAGAAAGTGAGACTGGGCATCTGTATTAGTTTCTTTTCATGCTGCTGATAAAGGCATACCCAAGACTGGGCAATTTACAAAAGAGGCTCATAATGAATTTACAGTTCCACATGGCTGGGAAGCCTCACAATTATGGTGGAAGGCAAGGAGGAGCAAGTCATGTCTTACATGGATGGCAACAGGCAGAGAGAGCTTGTGTAGGCAAACTCCTATTTTTAAAATCATCAGAACTTGTGAGACTCATTCACCGTCACGAGAACAGCCCAGGAAAGACCTGCCCCCATAATTCAGTCACCTCCCACTGGGTTCCTCCCACAATAGGTGGCAGTTACAATTCAAGACGAGATTTGGGTGGGGACACAGCCAAACTGTGAGCATCCAAATTCCCCACAGAATATTATCCTTTAGCCTGGTGGTCTTTAGATGTGTAATTTCCCCTCTTCAGTTCATAATAACAGAGCTGCCCATGTATCTTTCTCTGTGTCTTTGGTGATGCCCTATCTTTGTGTTCTTGAGTCCTTGGGATTAGTTAACTCATTTTGTTGGGTGGGCCAAAGAGTCCTTCTGGCCACAAGTAAATCAGGTTGTAAACTAAAGATTTCTATTTATCTTTGTGCTTTTATTCATTAACCAAGAGGGGCCCTTCCTGCTTTTTGATCCAGTTCTCCTCCAATTACCTTTTTCTTCCTTCTCAAGCTTGAAAGTTTTGGATCTATGTATCTCCTGTGGTGCCTGAAAGCACAAGCCTTATCTGTGGCTTGCTCAGCAAGGGAGACTTCAGCCTTGACCCGCAATTGGATTTTTCTGGGAATTTCTTACTAGAATTGATCCAGCCCAATTAAATCAGTAAGCTTCCCTCTAGTATCTGTCTTTTCACCCTTCACTCATAGATTTAACATCTCTCTTAACCTTTTCCAAACTGGATCAGTCATCTTCCAGGCTGAAGATGAAAGAGTCTAGATTTATTTTATATATTCGTATATATTTAAAAAAAACTATATTATTTCTATACTGTAAACATTCAGGTTAAAGTTTGAATCTTAAAAGTAGCTTCTTTAAACATAATTGTGAGAAATGTCACTCTGTGTTGATTGTTGATTTATACTTGACTGAGACTAGCTCTAATTCCATTGGTTATGTGCTCCTTGTAATCCTCTTCCTTGTCCCTTCCTTTCTGAGACTCTCATTATAGAAGAAAAAAAACGAATTATATCGTATGAAGGTCCTTAAACTTTCTCAGTTCACAGTACCTTGACATCTCTATAAGTTTTCTGTGGCACCCTTAGGTAAAACAGAATGCTTAGTAGATCTGTTGATTAAGTGTTTAGATCCAAACAACAAGTACAAATGTTCTGACAATCTAATAGGCATTTGAAAAAATGATGCGTATAAATTAAAAGTATTTTTTCTTCTTTTCTTCTTACTTACTTTTTGACAAATAAAAATTGTATATATTTGTAGCATACAACATAATGTTTTGAAATTGTGGAATGGCTAAATTATGCTGATTAACAGATACACTACCTCAAATATCTTTTTTTTTTTTGGTGTGGTGGGAACACTTAAAATCTACTCTCTTGGCAATTTTCAAGTATACAGTACACTGTTATAATGACCATGTTATACAATAGATTTCTTGAATGTATTCCTCCTGGCTAACCTAAATTTTGTAGTCTTTGACCAGCATTTCCTCCTCAGTCTCCCCAAGAAAAGTACTTTTATTTCATTTTTAACAAACCACAGTTACTTATCAATGAGGTGTGTGTGCCTGTTGGGCACTGCACAGCTTCTCAGAGACTGGACTCAGATTGGATATTCCTTCCTTTATTTCCTGTTCTCCATTGATTTTTGTTCTGTGCTTGCTTTTTATCATAGAAATTGCCCCAAATCCAGTTTTGCAAAGATAAGATGTCATTGAAAGGAATGGAGTGTGATTTAAGGTTGAAATTGAAAACTACTTTGTGCTAGTAGCTTATGCAATATCTGACAGATGCCAAGCATTGATGTGTTTCCCTCAAAAATTAAAAAATTCGCAGAGCCCCTATGAATTTTCTATGGTGGCCTAGGGTGTCTTGGTGCATAGTTTGGGAACCATGGGGATAGTGGAATAAATCTTTTCTGGGAGCAATTTTGGTGCTTTTTATCCCCACTCAGCCTGGTCACCATTATCTAGGTTTCCAGACTTCTCCTGAGAATCTCTTAGCTTCCAAGTGGCCTTGATTCTCAAGAGACTTTCTCTCCATTCTCTATTGGCTTTAGTGACCATTTGTGAGGCTAACTGTTATTTATTAGAGTCCCTATCAGGGAGTCCTTTCTGAGAAAGGGTTAGGTCTTGGTCCACCAAACATAAGATGAAGGGGAGGTGAAAGCAGCACCAGGTAGGGCATTTGGGGTGTGGCCCAGATGCTCATAGTCAGCATCAGCTCTATAATTTGCTAGGCCTGGGTCAAATGGAAATGTGAAGCTTCTTGTTCAAAAATGGCAAAAAAAAAAAAAAAAAAAAAAAAAAAAGGTACTATTGTAGGTGTTAATATGTAAAATGCTTTCCTTTCTTTCACTGCCTCTCTCTTGACCTGTCACCGTGTGTTATATTTGCTATTTGATGTTGTTCTCCCTTAGCGCACAAGCTACTTAGGAGCCAGTGCAAACCTCACAGGTGTTTGGCTCTCTTCTTACCTTGTGATTTGGTGCACATGACCTACTGGCTGCTGGATTCCTGCTTCCCCCAGTGGCAGGACTGAGCCCTGGCCAGGAGCAGAGAAATTTTTCCAGCTGTCTCTCTTTCCCTGGGCCTGCTGCCTCAACCCAGAGTGGGCAACCTCCAAGGGTATTGCCAAGCACAAGGAAGTGCTAGCCACCTGGATTATGGATGGGCGGGAGGCTTGCAGCTGAGTTGGTGAGCATGCTGTGATGGTGCTGCCAGTTCAAGGGAGGGATGACTGACACCATGACTTGCCTGGAGACATTGTGGGGTATGTGCACCTGACCTCCACCTTCCCTCTGCTAGGTGGAAGGGGTGGGAAGCTAGGCAAGGCCTGGGGCCCCAGTGGTTGGGGAGATGGTTAGCCAAGAGGCTGTCCTTAGCAGGTGGCTGGAGGTGGACTCGCAATAAGCCTAGGTCCCAACCCCCAGCACATGCTTCTTCATTCTATCAGACTTCACTTATAAAACACAGATTCAAAAATTAAATTATTAAGAAATTTGAGACAGTGACCATAGGGCCTTAAATCCCAAACACAGGGCCTTCTGAAGACCCTGTGCAACTACACACTTATGACACTGGCCCTGGGGAGGCAGATACAGGAGAGAATTCTACCTTGTGACTGAACGGACTGAGCTCCCTGTTGAATTAACTAAACTGTGGTTCATTGCTGCACTCAGATCTCTGGTAGTATTTAGAGCCAGTTTGTACTGAATGCCCACCATGTGTCAGGCTTCATCCTGAGTGCTTTTTTCTGTAGTAACTCATTTAATTTTCATAATAACTCCATTTTACAGATAAGAAAACTGAGGTTAAATGACTCGCTCCAAATCCCACAGCATGTAAGTGACAGAGCCAAGTTTTGAAGCCAGGCAATATGGTGCCACAGCCTGCCAAGTTTTGAAGCCAGGCAATATGGTGCCACAGCCTACCTCCATGCCAGGACACCATTTTTTTTCTGGGTGTCATCCAGCTTTTGTTCATAACAATGGCACTAAGTGCCTCTTTATTTCCTAATTCTAAATAAAACCCTCTTGTTTGGTTCCACATGTATTTCCAGACAAGGACATTTATTTTTAATTTGAAAGCTTCCTTCAAAATGAAATAATCTAATTTTCTAAATATGTTTTCAAGAACAGTATGTCGCTACATCTTTTTAAATCCCCAATTTTCATCAGGCCATGACACTTCAATATGATTGTTACAGTAACAGTCAGGGGCTGAGGTTTGGTGTGAGTACCTTTGTTTTAGGCATCATCTCTGCTGGCTGTCAACAGGTGATTGGGGGGCTGAGGGGCAGCACTGTAGTGAGTCCACTCACTCCACATGGTGCAGCTGAGGACACCAGGAGCAGACCACATTCTGCGGCACAAGTGCTTGTTGTAAAGAAGTAGACTATTTATTTAGAACAACAGAATAGCAGTTATTTTACTTTCTAAGACTTGCTGCTCAAAGGGTGGATGGTGACCTGGCAGCAAGGGCATCACCTGGGAGCCTGTTAGAAATGCAGGATCTCAGGCCCCTCCTTGCTGAATCGGAATCTGCATATTAAAAAAAGCCTCAGGCAGTTCATTTGCACATTTTAAAAAAGCTGTTTTAAGCCTTTGAGAATGTATTTGCGTGATTATTTCCTTTACTGCTTCAATGGAAGGACATCCTTTGTCACTGAGGTTAAACATTCTGCTTTGGACTTGTGTGGCCTTCAGTAGGCACCTGAACTCCTTTGAGCTTCAGTTTTTTTACTGTTAAATGAAGACATTGGATCAGATAAACTCTGTGGTCTATCTTGGTTCTATGGTTTTAGTAAAAATCCCTAAGCAACAGAGCTTTGTAACAGTTTATTGCTTCTATTTAAAGCCACCTTTGGGCATTTACACATTTTTAGCCTTGTCTGCTTTATCCTATATCCAACTGCTAAAACCCAGTCTCCCAGAATGTGACCTACAGCTGCTTGCATTAGACTCACTCAGGGCCATTGTGAAAATGCAGATTCCTGGGCCACAGCTTAGCCTTCCTGAATCAGAGTCTCTGGGGACAGGTCCTAGAAATCCACATCTTTAACCTCTGCATTACAGTGCTTGTATTAACATTTTCTTGCTACTTTCTAAATACAAAGTTCACTAGGGGTTTTCTTTTCTCATAACTTTCTCTTGTTTTTTAAAGTCATGTCCTTCCTTGGTGCCTTAGAAAAATGGAGGTCCAATGGAAGAAAAGAGAATGCTGGGAAAGGAAGCTATTTTGGAGAGGGGAGACTTTGAATTTGTGGTGACAGCTGGTGATTTGAATGAAATTGTCTAGAAAACATACCAGGCTATGATACTGAAGTATACCATATAGAACCGGGGAGCTGTGGGTTTGGGGGGTGCCCTGATGTAGGACTGGGAACCTGGTCACCTCAGAGCACTGAGGGATGTAAAGGATAAAGAATGAAATACATTTAAGTGTAAGAAGACGTGTCTGAAAACGGCAGCAGAGTCTTCTGGGTAATGGGAGGAGAGAGCTAGCTGCACAGAGGACCTAAGGGTTCAGTTTTGAGGACTGCTCAGAGTTAGTTGGTGAGAGGAAGAGAGGAGTTAGTGTGCCCTCCCAGGAGAGCTTGGAGAGGCAGAGGACAGTTAGGACAGCCGGAGGTGAGAACAGCAGGAGAGAAGAGCATGGAGGTGGTCAGTCAGTCAAACATTAGCGGCCAGTCTGTCTCCAGAAGGATTTGTGCACTTGGAATGAGGGTTCAGTGTCTTTAATCATGCCATGGCAGCCAGATTATATGTGATTTAAGAGGGCAACAGGAAGAGGAGCAGAGGAGGGGAGGGCCTGTGATTGTGTTGACATACTACTCACACTTGTGCAGAATAGGGGAAACACTGGGTCATGTTGAGGGGTGTGGTCTCCTCGGTGGAGGGATGAGTATTGACCCTTGGTGCCTGTACAGTGCTTACAAGGTAGTGCCTGTGAGGTTGCCAGCTCGGGAAGGAAGTGATGTGGGTGCGATGGGGGAAGATGGTTGGTAAAGACACAAACATTCTTGGCCAGTTGGCAAACATTAGGAACAGCAAGCTGGAGGCAAACAGATGTCAGTGTTTAGCAAGATGTTAGGACATTTTGGAAGCAAGAAAGCCCTTCTTTTCAGCCCACTTCCAGGAAGGATTGGTAATTTTCTTCCTCACTTGAACTTTGTCAGCTACTTAACATAATTCAGACACACTGTACTATATTTGGCAGATGGTCAACTTCTCTGGGGAATTGAGATCACGGGCACCATCAGGTCAATTCAACAAGCATGTCTCCAGGGTGTTCCACATGTAAAGCACTGACTTTGGTTAGCAGAGATCAAAAAAGGCTGGGCCAGCCCTATAGGAGACGTGGTTCTGAATGTGTGTTGCTTTCCAGTTAATTTGGTTATCAAGTGAGCTACTGAGAAGCAATCAGGGAATTTTGTTATAAATGAAGAAAAATACACACTTCAATGCCACTAGCAAGACAGAGAAGGTGATTTTAGGGAACTGTTAGAATTCAGTTAATTTTGACCAACATTTGTTAAATGATTGAGGTTTGATAGGCCCCATGTTAAGAATTGAGGCTACAGAGATAAATAAGATGGCTTTGGCCTCAAGGAGTTCAGAGGCTAGCAGGGGAGACAACGAAGAAGACATAATTACAGCTTATCCTACACATCCTGCAATGGGGTCACCTCTGGATGCTAAGGAAGCATAAACCAGAGGGACTGAGCTCAGGAGGTGATTCTGATTAAGCCTTAAAGAACAAGTAGGAGTTTCAACTGCTGAGAGACTGAGAGACTTAAACAAAAACAAACAAACAAAACACGAGATGATGTGATTCCTCTCTGGCAGCCGTTTAGAGGCAGGACATGTGGTTGTGGTTTGTGGAGGTCTGCTAGGGAACTTTCAGGACTTTTAGCTCCTGAAGAGCAGGCAGGGCAGCAGTGGATGACATCTTCTCTATACTGTTCTTTCAAGTCTCTCTTCCTTGTTTTTCATTACTCAAAGAAGAAACAGTAAGAAAAGCAATAATAACTAAGGCCTGTTGCCCTTGCTGACCTCCCGCCGCACACGCTGCCCACCCAGGATTGAGGAGGAAATCCAAAGGTGCCCAAAGACACCATCTGGCCCTTGTATGAGCAGATTATCTGGGCACTGAGGAAGATAATGTGGTATGTCTGTTAGGACAGTTTTTTTTTTTTTTTTCTGAGACAGAGACTCACTCTGTTGCCAAGCAATTCTTCTGCCTAAGCCTCTCGAGTAGCTGAGACTACAGGCACGTGCCACCACACCTGGCTAATTTTTGTATTTTTAGTAGAGATGGGGTTTCACCGTGTTGGCCAGGATGGTCTTCATCCCTTGACCTCATGATCCTCCCATCTCGGCCTCCCAAAGTGCTGGGATTACAGTCGTGAGCCGTTGTGCTCGGTCAGGACAGCCTTTTGGCTTGGGGTTGAGAATCTCAAAGGTGGCTGTCTGCATCTGGAGTGGCCCAGCCTTGCTTTTCTTTCTGACTTGATACTCCTTGAGCTACACATACATTGTTTCTGGAACAGGAGTATTCAAAGACAAGGACAACGTATTGACCCCTCAAGACTCTCTCCCCAGAAAGACCCCTCATCCTTGTCTTTGGGAGCTTGCCCACCATTCCCCCTTCCCTGAGTAGCTGACAATGGACATGGGCAGTGCTGTGTCCTGTGTGTGTTGTGTCTCTCACGTGGTCTTGGCTACAGTGGGGCAGGAGCTACATTGGGAAGGTGGGTCTTTTCCACTCAGGAGAGACTGCTTTGTATTAAGTTTATACCAGAATTGAGTGGAAGGAGTTCTGGAGTAAGAGAGAAGGTTTCTTATTTTCAAAGACTAAGAAGGAGAAGCATGGTAAGGAACATAGAGCATTGTGATGATAGGGCTGGGTGCTGATGTGGCTTTAGCAGCAGCATACGAGCTAACACCGCAACAATTTCAGCAAGATGAGCCCAGTCCTGTGCAAGGAGGAGGTGTTAATTCAGAAGGGTTACATATTTTGGGGTGAAGTTTGGGAAATTTGAATTTAGGATGGTTATTAGATGAAACTATGAATTATTAATTTTGTTAGGTGTGGTAGTGGTATTGTAGCTGAGTGCCCTCATATTTAAGGAATTCATATTGTAGTATTTATAGGTGAAATGTTAGGATGTCTGCAACTCATTTCAAAATGATTTAGCAAAAATGATGAAGCAAATATGGCAATAAGCTAATAATTGCTAAATCTAGGTTATGATGACTAGTTATGCTATTCTTTCTACTTTTCCACATGACTAAAACATTCCTTAGTTTAAAAAAAAAAAAAAAGAGTACAGGCTCTGAAGCCAGTCTGCATGGGCCCAGATGCTGGTATGTGGTTTTAACCTGTGTGCCATTTTCTCTTTAAAATAAGATGAGATAATAAAAGTTCCTACTGCATAGGGTTGTGTGAAGATGGAATTGTATAACACGTAGAATGCTTAGCTCAGTATCTAGTCCATAAATTCTCACCAACTGTTTTATTATTATGAAAAACCATCTCAACAAGTTGAAATTTCAAGCTTAGACTGGGGCAGAGAGAGAACATAATTTTTCCAGAAGCCAGTCAGAGACCTCCAACTCAGCTCACCTTCCAGTTGGGGTGACTTTGGTGGGAACAGGAATACAGCTGGGCTTGATGGGGATCGAGGATCCCTGATGACACTCTTTTCCCTGGGAGGGTGGCCTGAGTGTTGTCAGGGTGAGGGGCAGCCGGTCATCTCCCAGTAGAGATGTTGAGTCATCAGGGTAGGTGGGAGACCATACTAGACAATGACATGAACATTGTGTTGTGTTGCTCATCTATGCTCAGAACCGAGAGTTCAAGCTATTACGATTTTTTTCTTCTTTCCATGTTGCACAGGAAATTTTGCAGGTAGGGATGAAGAGGGCTATGGAGTAAAGAGAACTCAGCTTCTGTCTGAAAATTCTGCTACACCAGAGAGAATCCTGAATGCATTGAGTTGCATGATATAAAGATTTTCAGGGTAAATCAATTGTTCAGAGATGACTCTAGGGTGAAA
>NW_016108170.1:0-1194 GCF_001604975.1 Cebus imitator | reverse complement strand
CACATATATAATATTTGCGTGATTGAAATTGCCTTAATTAGGTATGTTTTCTGCCTTGTCTTGCCCTCTCCAGCTATCGTGTGTGTGTGTGTGTGTGTGTGTGTGTGTGTGTGTGTGTTTGCATGCTGATGTCTGCCATTGAAAGCTTTCTATTCATGTTTAAACCTCATGTTTAAGACTTAGCATTTCTGTGTGGAAGGTGATGAGGGGAGGGAGACAGCCTTGTGCCTGCTTAGATGACATGGGGGGCATGATGTACATGCCTGCTTAGATGTGCTGGGATGTTTGGTGATCTGAGCCAAGTCAGGTGTTACCTGGTGGGTGACTTCTGTAGTGGTGTCATCCCATCCATTGCAGGTATAAGTTTGCTGGAAATTCACTTATAATAAAAGCAGCCATTGACACTTTCCAAATGTAATTTCTGTTTCTCCCAACAACTCTGAAAAGTAGTAGTTACTCCCAGTTATAGCTATGAAAACATACTCAGAGAGGTTAAGTGATTTGCCAGAAATGCTGAAAATGAAGATCTCACCTAAGGCTGTCTGGCTCCAAAGCTTGGGTTCTGTTCATCAAGATTGCCTTGCAACTCAATCCAAAAGAGGAGCTGAAGACATCTGTCTTAGTCTGTCTGTGCTACTATAACAAAATACCTGGTATGTGTAATTTATAATGAACAGAAATTTATTGCTCATAGTTCTGGAGTCTGGGAAGTCCAGGATCAGGGAGCTGAAAGGTTTGTTGCAAGGATTCAGTCTCTGCTTCCAAGATGGTGCCTTGAACAGTGTGTCCTCTTTTATAAGGGCCTTAATCTCATTCATGATGAGGGGAGAAGCCCTCATAATCTAGTCACTTCTTAAAAACGCTAACTCTTAATACCATCACATTGGCCATTAAGTTTCAACATCTGAATTTTGAAGGTGATACATCTGGATGATACCTCTTTTCATCATCATTGCCTTGCCCCTCAATTAAACCCAGAGAAAAAGAGCAGAAGATGTCCATATTACAACTATGTAGAAAGGTGAGAATTTCCCAAATGGCAGCGTCTCCTTTGTTAGACTTCCCCTTAGGCACATCAGTTCTTGAGTCAGAGAGGTTTCTAAAAGACCTCTTAAAGATCTCTTCTAGCCCAAGGAGTGAGACTTGAGGAATATGATCCATTTCTGTGGCAGGTTTCAAGTTTCTTTCTTCTAA
>NW_016108169.1:271559-281649 GCF_001604975.1 Cebus imitator | reverse complement strand
TCGGCCTATAGAGGCTTTGCTGAGCTGCTGTGGGCTCTGCCCCGCTGCCGAGTGACCTTCTCTGCAGTCCTGTTTATATGGGTGTAGTTAGAACTGCTTTGGTGATGGTGGCCCGCCTCTCTTGAGGCGGAGTCTCTCTGCTGTGGCAGGTTGCCTTGGCAACGGTGGGCTGCCTCAGCAATGGCGGGTTGCCTTGGCATTGGTCGACTACCTCCGTCCTGGTGGGCTGCCTCAGTAATGGCGGATGCCCCTCACCCACAGAGCTGGGCCGTCCCGGATTCAGCTTGTTTTCCCCTGTGGCCACTCGCTGCACTGGCTTAAACAGTGGCACTGAGGTTTGTGGCGCTTTTTTTTTTTTTGCCCTGGAATCTATTGTCCTGGTTCTCTGCTCAGTCCCCTTTTTAAACAGACGAATGGGCGACTTCCCGTGGCTCCAATCACCAGTAAAAAGGACCCCCAGACCGGTGTATTTTGTATGGAGAACCGCTGCTCTGGCGCGCCGACAAAGCAGCCGCCCAGGGCAAAGCAGTGGCGCTGGCTGGCACAGCCGCGCTGGCCGAAACAGCCACACTGGCGACCGTGGAGCTCCTCTGCCTGGGAATTTCCTAGTCTGTGGGCAATAAAAATGCAGCGTCCACTCACCCTCTGCGCTTTCACTGGGAGCTGCAATCCTGAGCTGTTCCTAAACGGCCATAGAATTTCTTAAATTACAACTCTTGAGCAAGATAGAGTATAACATGAAAATTTTAGTTCACTAAAATGCTTTCTACTGGGAATTATAAGGAAACAGATTTAGTTCTATGCTTTTTCATGTGTAATCTGACATCGGACTTAATACAGGGAAAGAGTTTGGAGAAAGTTGAGGAATAAAGAGCTAGCCTGTTCTTAAACTGTGCCTATAACATCTCAACTCTCCCCAGTAAGTCTCAGGCAAGTGCTGTGTCACAGCCTATTTATAGTTTCATCTTCTGACCAGTACGTGAAGTATGGCTCTTCTACCATTGTTTATCATAGAAGTGTCTATGTGATTTAAATTCCACATGGACAGAAGGTATACATGACATCTTGTTTTGACAACTGAGGAGACTGACCTGCAGTACCTTTCAAAGTCCATCTCAAATGAACACATATGGACTCCATGACAGTCTACAGAACTATTTAATTGGCTCCCACATTTTAAAGTGACTTTATTTTCCTAGGTGATGATCTACATTAATCGATGTAATGTAGAGCCAATTTTAATTTTAAACACTTTGATTACAGTAATCGATGTTAACTCTTAGTAGTTGGTAACTACTAAGTAGTTGGTAACTCTTAGTAGTTACCTTTCATTGAGTTACTCTTTCTGATATGTCTTATTTTCTAGCAGGTTCTAGATTACAAATGCAGCCTCTAGTTTATTGTATGTATACAACTTATAGGACATGGTAAAAACTTGGCAAGCTCCCCAGTGGCATTCATGCAAACCATAGGTAAAACTAAAAGGATATCCTGAATCTGTGTCTCTTTGAAATTTTGTTATTGTTTTTGACCCCTCAAGCATAACACAGACCCCAGATACATGACTTTCAGCTCAGAATGAAGTTTTGTGCTCAATGAAGCTGCTATATACATTTACAATGTCACAATTTTCATTGCTTAGGGTCCCAACTTAAGCTAAAGGTGTCAATCCATAATCTATGGCATTTATGGGAGAAATAGTTACAGGAAACTTAAATATTTCCTCACCTCATTATACCTTCTGCACCAGGAAGCTTAGGATGATTTGACATAAGAATGTTTAATAACATTTCCAAATTTGGAAAGAGGAAACTTGAGGTTAACACTTATTTGATTGTTCTTCTGTTTGTTGATAGAAACATTAGTTTTGTAGAGATAGGTAAAGGGGGTATATGTGAAACCAGGAATGCCTTTTTATGTTGAAGTAAAGGTGCCATTTTATAAAGAAATATTAGCTTCAGAGATGCAAAAGAGAGGGCCTCCACAAATTACAAGTTTATTTTCATCCCAGATATAGAACATATCATTCACTATGGAAAATGAACCTTGGGAGACAACTGTTCAGTAGCAGAACATCGGAACAGAGCCCCCCCATTCCACCAGAATCAAAGAGATCTAGTTAAGCTTTCCCTTTTTCCTCTAAAAGAATATAACCTCCAAAAGAATATAGCCAGAGAGTCCTAACCACTCTCAGAAAAAATGAAATCTCAAAGAGGAGAATAGGCCAGTTATACATTAAACTATTAAAATAGAGGAAAAGATTGAAGTGATTGCAATGCAGAGGGAAAATATATGTAAAAAAGATTAAAGTAAAAAGGGATCACAATGGGGAAAGACAGGTACAGTATTATGACTCATAAAATAATGAGTGTCTTGGAAAGACGTAACCTACATAAAAGGGAGAAGTATTAAATGATACAGCATTGTTTTTTTTTTCTCATTGTCATGGGGGGGCTTTCCAACCTTTGATCTTTGAGGCTGCTGACCTTTGGATGGGGCTTTTGTGGGGTCTTTTTTGTTGTTGTTGTTTATTTCTGTTTGTGTTTCTTTTAAAAGTCAGGCCCCACTTCTGTAGGGCTACTACAGTTTACTGGGAGGCCACTCCAGACCCAATTCACATGGATTCCTCCTGCACCTGAAGGTATCACCATGGGAGGATGCAGAGCAACAAAGATGAATGCCTGATCCTTCTTTTGGGAGCTCTGTCCCAGAGGGCCATAAAGTTGATGCTGGCCATAACGATACTGTATGTGGTGTTTGGCAGCCCCTGTTAGTAGGTTTCACTTAGGAAGCCCGAGATCAGGGCCTGCATAAAGAAGCAACCTAGCTGCCCCTTGATGGAGCGGGTATGCTATGCTTGTGGGAATCACACTCATCCAGACTTCCTGGCTTCTTCAGAGACAGCTGGCAGGAAAGACTAGTTCTGAATATGAGACCATGGCTGCTCTTCTCTCAGGGACTCCTTCCCAGAGATATAAGACTTCTCTCCATAAATCCTTGGCTGGAGTTGCAGGGAGGGATGGATCCAGATAGCACCTGAAGAAGCAGTGTGGCCATTACCTGCTACAGCTAATGTACTGCACTGCGGAAAATTCCTCTTGGTCCAAACTGCCCAGTCTCCCTGACATCAGCAGGGGAAAATGGCTGACTGGAGCCACAGTGATGGTGGCTGCCTCTTCTCTAGGAACTCATTTGTCTTAGGCAGTGTCCAGTCTGTTGCTGCTCTTGGCAACTCAAGGGGGATGTGCAGCTTTGTGCTTGGGATCCAAGGCCCTGGTGGCATGGGCTTATGAGGGGATCTTCTGATCCACAAGATTCACAGATCTATGGAAAAAGCATAGTTTCCTGAGTGAGGTAGCACAGTCACTCACCACCTCCCTTGGCTGGGTGTGGGAGTTCCCCTTATCCCATGCAGTTCCTGGGTCATTGCTCCATCCTGCTTTGCTTTGCATGTGCCAAATGCCTGCTAAGTCCCAGTGAGAGAACCCGGATGCCTCAGCTGAAGGTGCAGGATTCGCTAACTCTTTTCATTCTTCCCTGTGGGAGCCACAGACCAGAGCTTCTCCCCTTCCCATTTGATATTTTCAAGATCCATGGTAGACTCATCATGGATCAGTCCATCTTGTGAGGTGCTATTTCCAGCAATTATATAACCAGATCCTTTGGAAGTAATATATTGTGGGATGCCTTATGACACATATTTTTCTGGTAGTTCTTGAGTCAATGTGCAGGCTAAGTTACTTGTAGGTATGCATATTTCTAAAATAAGTACTGGATAATGATGCTACATTGTTCATTGAATATTTTAAACAAGTTTGATTGAGATGATACAGGTAATGAAAGCCAGAAATACCTGGCAGATGGGGAGAAAAGCATCTTTCTAAGTATTATTGCCATTTTGACTAAAAAAGTCTTGTTAACACATGAACAGGAGTAAGAGGCAGAAGGAAGACAAGCAACTGCAAGCTCTGAGTTGAGGACATGGAATGAATGGAAAAGGCTGTGGCAATTCAGAAAGCCAGAAAACAGCCAATTCCACTGCCTTGACCTTACAATATTTTTTCTTTCCTTCTGTAGCTGGGGCAAAACAAAACAAACTGAAAACCAAATATATAAACCAAAAAAAAAGAAAGAAAGAAAGAAAAAAAAACCTTAATGGACAATGGATAAGCAAATAATCAAAACTAAGTATTTGTGTTTTGGTGAGAACTGGCAATTACAGTTACAAGAGTTCAATGTAAAGTACCACCTCGCCAACATACCTCATTGAAATCTTATTGCTGGAAGTTGTAATTGATAGCAGAACTCTCCCCAAGAAATAGAGATTTATGGATATGTTAAACCATTCTCCTTAATGAGGAAGTCAGGTAGCTTACACTCTTGGAATAAGGCAATTAAAGTCATACCAGTTTGAAAAAAAAAAACACTCTGTACTATTCTGAAAAATAGGTTGAGATTCTAAAACAACTTAAAGATTGGCTGATGTACTTTTGAGAATATATTAAAAGTCACGAATGTTAATTTCTAAAAATCTTTTAAACTTGATTTGAACAGACAAATTTGAAGTGCATTGATTTTATTCATACAGAAGAAAAGGGCCTGTATTTATTCAAACGCTATTGGTTGATGTAACATTGCAGGTTTGAATTCAAATTAATTGAAAAAATAATCTAAAAAAGTTATCCAAGTACATTTTCAGTAGTACTGTAATGGAACATTTGTTTATTCTGAAGAGCACAGGGGATAGAGCTTAGAGGTTTTACGATATTAAGAAGTAGGTAGAATGAATGACCATTCCCTGAGGCAACTCAACATTTGGTGTTGTTTTCTTTTGGACATTTAATAAAATATATTAACAAATAGTGAAAGAATGTGTATACCATTTGAGAAGGAGGGAATGAGGAGGCAATTGCACGAAGTGTTTAGAGAGTGATCATCTATGATACACCCATCTGTTCCTATTAAAAGAAACAAGGTGCTTTCAAGTGTGTTAAAGTTAAATGAGTTAGGAAACTGTTACAATTATGTGTTAAAATTATTGGTTATGAGGGTCAATATTCAGATTATTTTTCCTATCTCCTGCTCGGGTTTGCTACCATCTCCCTATTCATTCCCCTGCTATTGTAGCTCCTGAGGGCTGCAGGCCACCAGACAATCACTGGAGAAAGTGTTGAGATACAAATTGGATTTACAGCTACCTGCTGGCTTTCTTGACATGCTAACAGTCCTTTAGTAATAGAAAAATTTTTTAAGCCATGGAAACCTGAAGTTACAACACCTGTTATATTCAAAACTAGTTAAAACACCTAACATTGATTGAAAAGGAGAGCAAGGAATTATTTTTGCTGTAGATTTCTGCCCCCCCCAGCTCTATCTATATATCATGCCAGTACCTAGTAAAATTGCCAATAAAAAAACAAAAACAGATTTGTTGTTTATATTATCATCGAATTTCAGAACTACTTTCAGAGTGGTTTGTTGAACTCCTTTGTTTCATTTTCTCTGAACAGCAGAGGAACATAGAACTAATTTGTGCTATCATTGAAATGTACTTTAATTCAAAGGCACATGATTGTAAAGTTACAGGAATTATGTCTTCAGGTTTTAAAAGATGACTTGTGTCTCATAAAAGCTGCCAATTGTTTTCACTCAAAGATACACAATCATTATCTCCTTCCTGAACCCCATGTTTCCTCTGTGTTCCAACACAGTTAATTGAATCTTGTCATCTAACCTACAAACCTTAGCATTCTCTATGCTTTGTATCCCATTTTTATGTTTAATGTTTAATCAAATTACTGTGTACTGCTTGTTTAATTCCATAAATGGTTTTTCAATCAAGATCTATTTTTTTTTATTTTTGCTAAAAGAGCTCTTGTATAGACTCTCATCATCCTTTGTCTGCATTATTGCAAACAGTCTCCCTGCATTGAGATTCTAGACTTCATTCCCGTCAGAGCTGCTGAAGGGGTTAATCTATGCTCTGGCAAGTCCTCAAGAAGCTAAAAGCAGAACTACCATTCAACCCAGCAATTCTATTACTGGGTATATGCCCAGAGGGATACAACTTATTCTACCATAAGGACATACGCATGAGAATGTCCACTGCAGCAGTATTCAGGATAGAAAAGAAATAGAATCAACCTAAATGCCCACTGATGACACATTGGATAAAGAAAATGTGGTACACATACACCGTGGAATAGTATGCAGCCATATAAAGAATAATGTCATGTTTTTCCAGGAATATGGATGGAACTGGAGGCTACTATCCTTAGCAAACTAACACAGGGACAGAAAACCAAATATCACATGTTCTTATTTATAAGTGAGAGCTGAATTATAAGAACTTATGAACACGAATAAGTAAACAATAGACACAGACACTGATGTCTACTTCAGAAGAGAAGCTGAGAGGGGGGAGAGGAGCGAAAAAGATAATTATTGAGTAGTGGGCTTAATACCTGGGTGATGAAATAATATGTATAAGAAACCCCCATGACACCTTTTTACCTATGTAACAAACCTTCACATGTACCCCCAAACTTAAATTAGTTTCTTTTTAAGAGGCTAACATACTACCAACCAAAAAAAGTCCAGGACCAGATGGTTCCATGGCTGAATTCTACCAAAGTACAAAGAGGAGCTGATACCATTCCTTCTGAAACTACTCCAAACAACAGAAAAAGAGGGAATCCTCCCTAACTCATTTTATGAGGCCAGCATCATCCTCATACCAAAACCTGGAAGAGACACAACAAAAAAAGGAAATTTCAGGTGAATATCCCTGACGAACATTGATGTAAAAATCCTCAATAAAATACTGGCAAACTGAATTCAATAGCACATCAAAAAACTTATCCACCATGATTAAGTTCGTTTCATTCCTGGGATGCAAGGCTGGTTCAACATACACGAGTCAATAAATGTAATCCATCACATGAACAGAACCAAAGACAAAAACCACAGGATTATCTCAATAATAGGTGCAGAGAAGGCTTTTGACAAAATTCAATAGCTTTCATGCTAAAAACTCAATAAACTAGGTAGTGATGCAACGTACCTCAAAATATTAAGAGCTATTTATGACAAACCCACAGCCAATATCATACTGAACGGGTAAAACCTGAAAGCACTCCTTTTGAAAACTGGCACTAGACAAGGATGCCCTCTCTCATCACTCCTATTCAACATAGCATTGGAAGTTCTGGGTAGGACAATCAAGCAAGGGAAAGAAATAAAGATATTCAGTTAGGAAAAGAGGAAGTCAAATTGCCTTTATGTGTAGATGACATGATCATATATTTAGAAGATCCCATTGTCTCAGTCCAAAATTTCCTTAAGCTGGTAAGCAATTTCAGTAAAGTCTCAGGATACAAAATCAATGTGCAGAAATTACAAACATTCCTATACACCAGCAACAGACAGAGAGCCAAATTATGATTCAGAATTGCTACAAATAGAATAAAATACCTAGGCATACAACTAACAAGGGATGTGAAGGACCTTTTGAAGGAGAGCTACAAACAACTGCTCAAGGAAATAAGAGAGGACACAAACAAATGGAAAAACATTCCATGCTCATGATTAGGAAGAATGAATATTGTAAAAATGGCCATACTACCCAAAGTAATTTACAAATTCAGTGCTATCCCTATCAAGCTACCATTGACTTTCTTCACATAATTGGAAAAAACTACCTTACATTTCACATGGAACAAAAAGGAACCCACATAACCAAGACAATCCTAAGCAAAAAGATCAAAGCTGGAGGCATCACATTACCTGTCTTCAAACTATACTACAAGGCTACAGTAATCAAAACAGCATGGTACTGGTACCAACACAGATGTATATATACCCATGGAACAAAACAGAGGCCTCAGAAATAATGCCACACATCTAAAACTGTGTGATCTTTGACATACCTGATAAAAACAAACAATGGGGAAATGATTCCCTATTTAATAAATGATGTTGGGAAAACTGGCTAGTCATAGGCAGAAAGCTGAAACTGAATCCCTTGAGTTAACAAAAATTAATTCAAGATGGATTAAAGACTTAAACATAAGACCTAAAGCCATAAAAATCTTAGAAGAAAATCCAGGCTATACCATTCAGGACATAGGTATGAGCAAAAACGTCATGACTAAACCTCAAAAGCAATGGCAACAAAGCCATAACTGACAAATGGGATCTAGTTAAACTAAACAGCTCTGAACAGAAAAAACAAAAACAAAAACAAACAAACAAAAAAAACCCTATCATTAGAGTGAATAGGTATCATACAGAATGGGAGAAAAATTTTGCAATCTATCCATCTGACAAAGGGCTAATATCCAGAACCTACAAAGAACGTAAACAAATTTATAAGAAAAAAACAATTCAATCAAAAATTTGGCAAAGGATATGAACAGACAATTCTGAAAAGGAGACATTTATGCAGTCAACAAAGGTATAAAAAAAAGGCTCATCATCACTGGTTATTAGAGAAATGCAAATCAAAACCACATTGAGATACCATCTCATGCCAGTTAGAATGATGATCATCAAGAAGTCAGTAGACAACAGATGCTGGAGAGAATGTGGAGAAATAGGAATGCTTTTACACTGTTAGTGGGAGTGTAAATTAGTTCAAGCATTGTGAAAGACAGTGTGGCGATTCCTCAAGGATCTAGAAACAGAAACACCAGTTGACCCAGGAATCCCATTACTGGGTATATAGCCAAAGAAATAGAAATCATTCTATTATAAAGACACATGCACATGTATGTTCATTTTGGCACTATTCAGTAGCAAAGACTTGGAACAAACACAAATGCCAATCAAAGACAGACTGGATAAATAAAATGGGGCACATATACACCATGGAATACTATGCAGCCATTAAAAAAGATGAGTTCATGTCCTTTGCAGGGACATGGATGAAGCTGGAAACCATCATTCTCAGTAAACTGACACAGGAACAGAAAACCAAACACCACATGTTCTCATTCATAAGTGAGAGTTGAACAATGAGAACACATGGAAACAGGGAGGGGAACATCACACAGCGGGGCCTGTTGGGGGTCATGGCCTAGGGGAGTGATAGCATTAGGAGAAATACCTAATGTAGATGACGGGGTGATGGATGCAGCAAACCACCATGTCATGTGTATATCTATGTAACCAACCTGCATGTTCTGCACATGTACCCCAGAAGTTAAAGTATAATAATAAAAACTAAAAATAAAAAGTGGGATAATCTAAAACAAAAATCTAACCATGTGACTCCATCTTAAACTCTTTTAATAATTGATCTCCATTTTCTACGGAGTAAATATCAAGCTACTAGGCATGATCCTTCGTGAGGACCTTTACCTATAGCTTTAGTTTTTCTGATATTATTAGAAGTCTTTTCCATGAAAGCTCCTCTTTCTATATCTGTGTTGCAGTATGTTGATAAGATCGCTTCTTATTTCTCCAGATTAGACTATAGGTGCAACCTGCCCCACCTCTAAAAAGTGACTACTTAAATAAACAGTAACACATTACCAAATAGAACATATATTTTAAGGCAAATATCTAGTAACACTTGTTGGCTTTTGCATGAAATTTTGCCTGTCTCATCATCCTTTCTTTTCATTTGTTAATGTCACAGTATTTACCATTTTATATATATATATATGTATATATATATATATGTGTGTGTGTGTGTGTGTGTGTGTGTGTGTGTGTATATATATATGTGTGTTTATGGTTGCCTCTTCCCAAATCATAGTTTAATTATACATGCATATAAAGACTTAAGTAAGGGGGACCATCCAAGATGGCCGTTTAGGAACAGCTCAGGATCGCAGCTCCCAGTGAAAGCTCAGAGGGTGAGTGGACACCGCTTTTTTATTGCCCACAGACTAGGAAATTTCCAGGTGGAGGTGCTCCACGGTCGCCATTGTGGCTGTTTCAGCCAGCGCAGCTGTGCCGGCCGGCACCGCTGCTTTGCCCCGTGCAGCTGCTTTGTCAGCACCCTGGAGCTGCGGTTCTCCGTACAAAAAACACCGGTCCGGGGGCCCTTTTGGCCGGCGATTGGAGCCACGGGAAGTCGCCCGTA
>NW_016108169.1:260949-265718 GCF_001604975.1 Cebus imitator | reverse complement strand
AAGGCAGCAAATCACACTGCCACGTGTGTTCCTATGCAACAATTTTGCATGTTCTTCACATGTACCCCAAAACCTAAAATGCAATAAAATAAATAAATGGGGAAAAAAAAGACTTAAGTAAATGGTTAGAAAATTAATTGCTTGGTTATATGGATATTGTCATACTGAAAATGTATAAAAATCGGTAGCTATGGCTACAAGAAAAATTATGATTAAAAAAACTGTTCCTACTTATCTTCAATCCATTCATGTTGGAAATTCATTTAGATCCATCTTTAAAACCATGGCTAGAATATTCTCTTTCTGCAATATACACATATAATTCTTGAGCCTGAAGAAATATTAAAAGTATGTATACATGGAAGACTTGTTTGAATACGAATGCTTTCAGATGTGGAGAGTTTGTGTTTTACATTGCTTTACTAATATCTCTACAGTTATTTATTCATTTAACTTTCATAGTTTGAGCATCCACTCTTATGCTTCATGTTGAGATAAAACATAAAGCATTTATATTATCTTCATTCAGGGAGAAGTGAGAGACAAAGTCATAGATTTTCTTTTTAAGGATTCTCAAATTAGTGATACAAATATAAAATTTCTCTTCTTTTTTAATTAGTGAATCCCATTATGCTATGCAAAATTTATTTCAATTCATAAAGACAACTTGAGAAAAATTTTAAAATTTTCTAATAACTCTGTTATAAAATAGCCAATTTAAAAATTTAACCTGAGATGAATATTTCTGATTCTCACATCCCTCAACCAGAGGATCGAGTTGTCACCTGTGGTTTGAAAGAGATGTCTCCCTGTGTGTCTCTGTGTCATCTCTTTTACACTTCCCACATCTGGGTCCAGGACTTTGAGAATGAAAGTATATAGGTAGGTGAGAAGGCTACGCCAGTCATCGACAGGTGTCCATGTCCTCACTCTGCTTCTAATTGCCCCAGTTAGTTCCTAGTAGTCCTGTAGAAATGGTGATCTCCAGTAGGTGGCATGTATGGTTTTCTCAGGGTCTTGCTCTTGCTCTGCTTCATTCCAGCCTACTTATTCACTGAGTACCTCTTCAGAGAAGACCAGGTGTGTCCTCCTTCAGGAATTCCATGCTCTCCATTTGGGGCATTCCCTAATGTGGAAAGCTAAAAAGCTACCACAGGGTGATCTTCCGTGCTTCATCACATGGAGTCAAGAAAGTCACAGAGATGCTTTCCACACGAGACAGAAATTCCCAGAGGATAACTTGCACTATTATTTGTTTAAAATATTATCAAATAATGGCTCCTGTGTTCAAAAGAGATTAGTCAATGACAAATTATGTAAGATTAAATGGTTTACTACAATGTAATGATTCACACAACTTATAATAATTTCTATATTCTAAATCTCCAAGAGAGAGTTATGTTAAGTAATGATTTAACATTTTACTTATGACTGTTCTTCAGAACATACTTTGAGGAAAGCTCATCAATGCAAATTCTGAATTTCATATTAGGATAAATAAAAATTATTAGATTAAGTAGTGTAGGATATAAGACACTTTAGCAGAGGATACTCTGTTTATAGGAAATTTTGTCATTTAAAAGGCTTGAAATAAACATTTTCTCACTAATTTTCTGGATTTAGAACCATTCAATTGGCATCAAATTTCAAAGGCAAATCATACGGAATTAATATCTACATTGTTTGGAATCAGTTTTATGCCCAAGTTTATCCAGTATATAATTCCACCAATTTGCTTAATTCTTGAAAAAGACTGCCTTTCAATAATATAAAATTTGATATGGAGTTGAATTAAATAATTGTAGAATTTAATAGGATTGCTTTTGGTTAGAAGTTTTTTTTATGGTTTTGAATAAAATATTAAGTGATAAAGTACAAGTTTTTCTAAGAAAATATTTGCATTTAGTGTCAAAGGCAATTTCATTGTATTACCAAAAAGCTTATGCTACTATGGGTTTTTATCCTAAAATTAATGTTCTCTTCTTAGGGTTGAAAGTGAATATTGATAAAGAAATGACTTTTGAACAATATAGCTTTCTTTGCAAGCCTGTTGTAACAATCAACCATCTCTTTAGTCTATCTGTATATACAAACAAATTATTCAAGTCATAATATGAGAATTATTGACCCAACAGAGAAAAAGTTTATAATAATAATGAGGAAATTATTGTAGTGAGAAGGACAAACATATTGAAATTTGATCTTGCTTGAATGCTAACTTTGTGTATGGATGCTGTATGATTATAAACATAATAATTTCATTGAGTCTCCCAGCACCTGAATAAATTTTACTGGGTGTTGTGAATGTTAATTGTGGAAGTCTCCATAGAGAAAATGTCAGTTGAGTTGGACTGTGAAGGATGGACAGACTTAGACAATTGTCTGTGGAGAGAAGGTAATTCAGACAAGATAAAACATGAAGAAAGAAGATTATGCATCAGTTAACGTGGGTTTGCTCAGTATGCCACTGAGAAATGTTCTCTGTGTGTGGAAAAGGCAGCTAGTTATGGAGAGTATAGATTATGCCAGTCCTGGAATGCTATGCTAAGATATGTAGACATAATTTGTAGACAATGGGGACATTTTAAAGCTGCAGCAAGCTATGCCATGAATAATACATATTTTAGCTAGTAGTACTGTAGTTCATGTTAAGAATATATTAGCAATTATGCTAAGAGAAATAATCAAGACAATGAGAGACAAATACTGTATGATAGCTCTTATTTGTTGACTCTAGAAAACTTGAACTAATGGAAACAGAGTAGAATGGTGGTTGTCAGGGGCTGAGGAGTGGAGGAAATTGGGAGATGTTGATCGAAGGGTACATTAGTAATAAGATGAACACAGTAGCTTATAACACATAATTTATGAGTTATAAGTTCTGGGCTCTAATGTACAGTGTGGGTGGTGCTGGCTGTATTAATTAATTTGATTATAATAATCACTTCACAATCTATATCAGGCTATGACATTGTATTCCTTAAATGTGTATGATCTTTATTTGTCAATGAAATATTTTTAAGTTAAAAAAAAAAGAATGTATTAAACCTGAAACTACTAAGAGTGCCATTACAGTACACGTAGTAAGGCATGAAGGTTGCCTATGATTGGTGGTGATTTTGAGCATGGAAATTAAGTATTTTAAGTAAAAGTCATTCAGTGGCAGGAAAAATGATTAGTAGAACTAAAAGAAAATTCTTGTACAAAAGTAGTTTGATCTTACAGAACTTAGAGTCTTGCAAAGTATAGGAAAACAGTTACTCTGTTTGCATATATCTATGTGGTTATTTGTGTCTTTTTGAATACGCTCATCTTCTCTTTGAGTTTCTCTTTGGATTAACTTTCTCTACTTGTCAACTACACAGACAATAAAATTTTATGAGTATTAGCTTTATTAGTGTTGAACACTGTTCCAAGTTTATTGGACCAGTGAGGTGCGTTCCTTCCCCCCACCCACAGGGCTATTCTTAATGGAGAGTAAGCTGGGCAGTTTCTCTAAGGTGGGAAACATGGTTTCAGTAAGAAAGTTACAGACTGAGAAAATGAATGGCTTCTCCAATTTAGAAGAAACAGGTTAGAAAGTAATAGAATGAGAACAACTTGGTGATAAACTGAATGTTAGATAAAGGACAGGAAGTTGTTAAAATTATCAGCCTTGGGAAGATATGAGGCATTCCTTCTGAGACAATGAACTCCTGTTCCCTGACCAAGCAATGGTTAACACATAGAAGCATTCAATAAATATTTATCAACAGAGAGAACAAATGAACTAACTTAGGTAATGAGGAAGGACAAGTGTGTTTCTGAAAACAGGGTAGGAACTTTGGGCTCATACCTGTCTATTGAGACAGTGAATGTCTTAGAAGAGAGGAAACAAAAAACTCCCATTCTTTCCAAGTCCCTACAAGTATCAGGGTCACTGTCACCGGTGCGGGTGCAGATCTTGGTGGCAGCAGCCAATATTCAGATGAGAACTTTGAAGGCTGAAGAGGAACTCTGTCCCATGTGGATGGCAATTGAAAGGGGGAATCAGTGAGTCCTGAGAAATGAGCAAAAGCTGCTCAGAATGCCACAGAACAATAAAGATTGTCTTAGTTCGGGCTGCTCTAACAAATTACTATAGACTGGGAAACTTATAAAATACACAAAATTATTTATCATAGCCCTGGAGGCTGGAAGTCTGAGATCAGGGTGCCAGCATGGTTGGATTCTGATGAAAGCCCTCTTCATGGTTGCAGATAGGTGACTTCTCATATACTTACAGGATGAAAAGAGAGAAAGTTATCTCTTTGGCCTCTTTTATAATAAGAGTACTAATTGTATTCATAAGGGCTACACCCTCATGTCCTAATTGCCTCCCACAGGCTCCACCTCCCAATACCATCATACTCTGAATGGGGGTTCAATACTAATTTTGGAGGGACATGGAAACATTCAGTTCATTGCCAAGGAGAAAGTTCCCGTCCAAGGTGAGATCTGGAGGTGTCTCCAGCCCAAAGCACACACCTTGTGTAGAGGCAGAACAGTATCCAAGAGATGGAAGTTGTGTCTGGGAAAGGCTATGCCAAAGGGCTCTTCATCTGGAGATTCCTAGACACAAACTGGTCATCTCATCTCCTTCTAGGGGAGAAAGATCAATTGAACCACCCAGGAGTTTGCTCCTCCACTGTTTCCTTCAGAATGTCGCTGGTACTCACCTCAACCACACGGTTTTATTTGGCAAAGGATGTGATTAGAACTTGCCTTGAGGCTGAAATGATCTCAGTCTT
>NW_016108169.1:242922-254419 GCF_001604975.1 Cebus imitator | reverse complement strand
AAGAGGAGATTTTACATGCATGTACAATCACCCCTCGGTATTGCCGGCGGATTAGTTTTACGACCCCTGGTGATACCAAAATCTGAGAATGCTCCTTTATAAATACCTGTATATAAAATGGTGTAGTATTTGCATATAACCTATAAACATCCTCCATTACACTTTAAATCATCTCTAAATTACTTATAATACCCAATACAATACAAATGTATGCAAATAGTTGTTATGCTGTATTTTAAAAATTTGTATTATTATTGCATTGCTATTTATTTGTCTATTTATCCAAATTTGTTTTGGTATTGTTTTAACTTAAGCATACCCTGATATTCCCAAATATTTGTGATGCAAGTTTGGTTGAATCCGCTGATGCAGGGCCCATGAAGACCAAATGTTAACTGTGTTTATTCATACAGATGGTCCCCAACTCACAAAGATTTGAGTTACAATTTTTCAACTTTACAATGGTATGAAAGTCATATGTATTTAGTAGAAACCTACCCCAAGTACTCATGCAACCATTCTGGTTTTTGCTGTCAATACAGTATTCAGTAAGTCGCATAAAGTATTCAAGACTTTATTGTAAAATAGGCTTTTTGCTGATGATTTTGTCCAGCTGTAGGCTTTTGTAAGTGCTCTGAGAATATTTAAGGCAGGTTGGGCTAAGTTATGATGTTAGTAGGTTAAGTATATTAAGTGCATTTTCAGCTATAATATTTTCAGTTTATGATGGGTTTGTCTGGACACAACCCCACTGCAAGTTGAGGAGCATCTGTGTATTTCACAATCACATCCCAGGTGGGAAAGAAAGCACAGAGTGTAAACAAAAGTATAGAAATATTTTCAAAATGAGAGAAATAAGTTGCTAGCATTTATGTTAAATAAAAGATCTTTATAAAAACTAAGTTTTAGTGGAAATGTAGATAATTTTGCTCCTTCTACAAAAGCTATAAACTTTTCAATTATTACTTTCTTAAACCTACTCCTAATGCTTGTAACAGTGCAGAATTTTGTGAATTTTTGAGAATGCTAACTTGAGTGAATCATATAGCTAAGTTTGTAGTTTTGATAAAGAAGGTAGATTTTCTTCCTTTTATAGGCTTTTCCCCTCGTTTGAGTTGCTAGATTTGCTGTTTTTAAGAGTGTAAAATTTATGATAGACTTGATATATCCTGACTCATTCAAAGTTTGTTTTATTCTACACAACAGCACAGGACAATTTATCTTCCCTACCTGCTACTACACACCCCCAGACTACCTTAGGATAGTGAGCTTTCCTTTCTCCTTGGATTTTTTTTCCCCAGTCTATCTGTCGTAGTTGAAATGAAACAGTCTACTGAGATAGATTTGCTTTGACAGGGAGATCATAGGCTGTGGTAGAAGAAACCAGGATTTAATTAGGAATCTGGATATTTGAATTTTTGCTCTGGCTCTGTTGTAGTTATCTGAAAGGGTGATAATTATCATAAAACTGTCTTATGCATAGAACATCACTCTTTTACTCTCAGTAATTTTATCTGTAAAAGAATAAGATAGAACTAATAGCCTCTATATTCTTTTCTGATTGTATTGCAAACAAATTCTAGGAACACTTCTCTTATTCTAAGTATTTTATGTATTCCTTCTTATTATATTTTGAGACAGGGTCTTACTCTGTTGCCTAGGCTGGAGTGCAGTGGTGCTATCACAGCTCACTGCAGCTTTGACCTCCTGGGCTTAATTGATCCTTCCACCTCAGTACCCGGAGCAGGTGGAACCACAGACCTGCACCAGCATGCCTGGTTAATTTTTTACAGTTTTTAAATTTTGAAATTATTTTTGTAGAGACAGGGCCTCACTTTGTTGCCCACGCCAGTTTCGAGCTCCTGGGCTGAAGTGATCCGCCTGTGTCAGCCTCTGAAAATGCTGGGATTACAGATGTGAACCACTGGGCCTGATCACATCTCCTTTTTCACATAGTTCATGTAGTAGATCAAATCCATAGCATGATTTTAATAATTCTGGTAGCATTTTCCATTTCTCATTTGCCCCTAAATCACTTGATGAAATTCCATTATTAGCACATTTATTTTGGATTGAGAAGTTATTCATTTAAAATGCAAATGGCCATTGACTTTTTGTAAAATTTATTTTATTGCGTTTTAGGTTTTGGGGTACATGTGAAGAAAATATAAGATTGTTGCATAGGCACACACGTGGCAGTGTGATCTGCTGCCTTCTACACCATCACCCACATCTAACACTTCTCCCCATGCTATAACTCCCCAACTCCCCTCCCCCGCTGTCCCTCCCCTATTTCCCCCCAACAGACCCCAGTTTGTAGTGCTACCCACCCTGGGTCCATGTGTTCTCATTGTTCAACACTCGCCTATGAGTGAGAACATGCGGTGTTTGATTTTCTCCTCTTGTCTCAGTTTGCTGAGAATGATGGTTTCCAGGTTCATCCATGCCCCTGCAAAGGACACGAACTCATCGTTTTTGATGGCTGCATAATATTCCATGGTGTATATGTGCCACATTTTCCCTGTCCAGTCTATCATCGATGAGCATTTGGGCTGGTTCCAGGTCTTTGCTATTGTAAACAGGGCTGCAATGAACATTCGTGTGCATGTGTCCTTATAGTAGAACGATTTATAATCCTTTGGATATATACCCAGTAATAGGATTGCTGAGTCAAAAGGAATTTCTATTTCTAGGTCCTTGAGGAATCGCCACACTGTCTTACACAATGGTTGAACTAATTTACACTCCCACCAACAGTGCAAAAGTGTTCCTATTTCTCCACATCCTCTCCAGCATCTGTTGTCTCTAGATTTTTTAATGATTGCCATTCTAACTGGCGAAACCAGACTTGCACCCCGAGATGAAGCCTACTTGATCATGGTGGAGAAGCTTTTTGATGTGCTGTTGCAATTGGTTTGCCAGTATTTTATTGAAGATTTGTGCATGTATGTTCATCATGGATATTGACCTGAAGTTTTCTTTTCTTGTTGAATCTCTGCCGGGTTTTGATATCTGGATGATGTTGGCCTCATAAAATGGTTTGGGAAGGATTCCCTCTTTTTGGATTATTTGCAATAGTTTCAGAAGGAATGGTACCAGCTCCCCTTTGTATGTCTGGTAGAATTCGGCTGTGCACCCGTCTGGACTTGGGCTTTTTTTCAGTGGTAAGCTCTTAATTGCTGCCTCAACTTCAGATGTTGTTATGTGTCTGTTCAGGGTTTCAACTTCTTCCTGGTTTAGGCTTGGGAGGAGGCAAGTGTCCAGGAATTTTTCCATTTCTTCCAGGTTTACTAGTTTATGTGCATAGAGTTGTTTGTAATAATCTCTGATGATGGTTTGAATTTCTACGGAATCTGTGGTGATATCCCCTTTATCGTTTTTTATTTCATCAATTTGGTTATTCTCTCTTTTCTTTTTTATTAATCTGGCTAGTGGTTTGTCTATTTTGTTGATCTTTCCAAAAAACCAACTCCTGAATTATTGTTTATTTGAAGGGTATTTTGTGTCTCTGTCTATTTAACTTCTGCTCTGATCTTAGCTATTTCTTGTTTTCTGCTAGACTTTGAGCTTTTTTGATCTTGGTCCTCCAGCTCTTTCAATTTTGACGATAGGGTGTCAATTTTTGATATCTCCTTGCTTCTCATGTGGGCACTTATTGCTATATATTTTCCTCTAGAGTCTGCTTTAAACGTGTCCCAGAGATTCTGGTGAGTTGTGTCTTCATTATCGTTGGTTTCGAAGAACATCTTTACTTCTGCCTTCATTTCATTGTTTATCCAGTCAACATTCAAGAGCAAGTTGTTCAGTTTCAATGAAGTTGTGCAATTCTGGGTTAGTTTTTGAATTCTGAGTTTTAACATGATTGCACTGAGGTCTGAGAGACTGTTTGTTATGATTTCCGTTCTTTTGCATTTGCTGAGGAGTGATTTACTCCCAATTATGTGGTCAATTTCAGAGTAGGTGTGATGTGGTGCTGAGAAGAATGTATATTCTGTGGATTTGGGCTGGAGAGTTCTGTAAATGTCTATTAGTTTTGCTTGGTCCAAGTCTGAGTTCAAGTCTTGGATATCCTTATTAATTTTCTGTCTGGTTGATCTGTCTAGTGTTGACAATGGGGTGTTAAAGTCTCCCACTATAATTGTGTGGGAGTCTAAGTCTCTTTGTAAGTCATTAAGAACTTGCCTTATATATCTGGGTGCTTCTGTATTGGGTGCGAATATATTTCGGATCGTTAGCTCTTCTTGTTGCATTGATCCTTTTACCATTATGTAATGTCCTTCTTTGTCTCTTTTGATCTTTGTTGATTTAAAGTCTAATTTATCAGAGATGAGAATTGCAACTCGTGCTTCTTTTTGCTCTCCATTTGCTTGACAAATCTTCCTCCATCCCTTTATTTTGAGCCTTTGTGTATCCTTGCATGTGAGATGGATTTCCTGGATACAGCACACTGATAGGTTTTGACAATTTGCCAGTCTGTGTCTTTTGACTGGAGCATTTAGTCCATTTACATTTAGGGTTAATATTGTTATGTGTGAATTTGATACTGCCATTTTGATGCTAGCTGGCTGTTTGGTTAGTTAGTTGATGCAGATTCTTGATTGTGTTGATTCTCTTTACCATTTGGAATGTTTTTGGAGTGCCTGCTATTTGTTGTTCCTTTCTATGTGTAGAGCCTCTTTCAGGAACTCTTGTAAAGCAAGATTGGTGGTTACGAAATCTCCGAGTACTTGCATGTTCATAAAGGATTTTATTTTTCCTTCACTTATGAAGCTTAGTTTGGCTGGATAGGAGATTCTGGGTTGAAAGTTCTTTTCTTTAAGGATGTTGAATGCTGGCCCCCACTCTCTTCTGGCTTGTAGGGTTTCTGCTGAGAGATCTGCTGTGAGTCTGATGGGCTTCCCTTTGTGGGTAACCGACCTTTCTCTCTGACTGCCCTTACTATTTTCTCCTTCATTTCAACCCTGGTGAATCTGACAATTATGTACGTTGGGTTTGCTCTTCTTGACGAATATCTTTGTGGTGTTCTCTGTATTTCCTGGACTTGAATATTTGCCTGACTTGCTAGGTTGGGGAAGTTTTCCTATACACTATCCTGAAGAGTATTTTCCAGCTTGGATTCTTTCTCTTAGTTGCATTCAGGTACACCTATCAAACGTAGATTAGGTATTTTCACATAGTCCCACATTTCTTGGAGACTTTGTTCATTCCTTTTTACCCTTTTTACTCTATTCTTGCCTTCCAGTTTCATTTCATTGAGTTGATCTTCGACCTTTCATATCCTTTCTTCTGCTTGGTCAATTCGGCTGTTGAAAATTGTGCATGCTTCGTGAAGTTCTTGTATTGTGTTTTTCAGCTCCATCAATTCACTTATATTCCTATTTTGTCCATTCTCATTAGTATTTCATCAAATCTTTTCTCAACGTTCTTAGTTTCTTTGCATTGAGTTAGAATGTGTTCTTTTAGTTCACAGGAGTTTCTTACTACCCACCTTCTGAAGCCTGAGTCTGTCATTTCATCACACTCATTCTCCATCCAACCTTGTTCCCTTGCTGGTGAGGAGTTGTGATCCCTTGTAGGAGGGGAGATGTTCTGGTTTCGAGTGTTTTCATCCTTATTGTGCTGGTTTCTTCCCATCTTTATGGATTTATCCGCCTGTCGTCTTTTTATTTGCTGGCTTTCAGATGGCTCTCTGAGTGGACGTTCTGTTTGTTGATGATGAGGTTATTTCTGTTTCTTAGTTTTCCTTCTATGAGTCTGGACCCTCTGCTGTAGGTGTGCTGACGTCCACTCCACACCCTGCTTTCCTGGGGATCACCTGAAGAAGCTGAAGAACAGTAAGGGTTGCTACCAGTTTTCTGCTGCTGCTATCTTTGTCCCAGAAGAATACCCACCAAGTGTCTGTCTGATCTGTCCTTTATGAGGTGGCTCTTTAGATATACAAGGGTCAGGGGGCTGCTTGAGGAGACAGTCTGTTCTTTATAGGAGCTCAAATGCTGAGCTGTGAGCTCCGTTGTTCATTCAGAGCTGCTGGGCAGGTACATTTATGTCTGCTGCAGAGGAACTCATAAACCACTTTTTGTTCCCAGGTGCTCTGTCCGTGGGATTTGGGGCTTTATTCATGAGTTCCTGTTTTGCTGCTGCCTTCTTTTTTCTTCCTTCAGGGCTGCCTTGCCCAGCAAGGAGGCAGCCTTGTCACTGTCTGCCTTTAGAGGCTTTGTGGAGCTGTGCTGGTCTCCGCCTAGCTGTGGAGTGAACTTCCCTGCAGTCCTGTATATGGGTGTAGTTATAACTGCCTCAGCAATGGTGGGCCACCTCTGGATTTGCGGACTCTCTCTGTAATGGCGGGTTGCCTTGGCAATGGTGTGCTGCCTCAGCAATGGCGGGTTGCTTTGGCAATGGCGAACTGCCTCAGCATTGGTTAACTACCTCTGTAGTGTTGGAGTGCCTAGGTAATGGCGGACGCCCCTCCCCACAGAACTGGACTGTCCCTGGTTCAGCAGTGCTTGCTGTGAAACTCTCAACCCAGAGAGTTTCTGATTACTGTTCTTTTGTGGGGGTGGGACCAGCCGAGCCTGATAGCCTGGCTCCCTGCCTCAGAGCCTTTTTTTTAAGTGGTGTTCCAGTCTCCTGTTGAAGAGGTGCTGGGATCTGTGTGTTTTCCTGTGCGGTGGCTCTCTGTGCTGGCTTAAACAGAGGCACTGAGATTTGTGGCGCTTTTTTTGCCTGGGAGTCTACTGTCCTGGTTCCCTGTTCAGTCCCCTTTTTAAACAGATGAATGGGTGACTTCCTTTGGCTCCAATCGCCAGCCAAAAGGGCACCTGGACAGTGTATTTTATATGGAGAACCACTGCACCGAGGTGCTGACAAAGCAGCCGCGTGGGGCAAAGCAGCCACGCCGGCTGACACAGCCACACTGGCAACCCCTGAGGCCCCTCCGCCTGGGAATTTCCTAGTATGTGGGCAAAATATGTGGCATCCACTCACCCTCTGTGCTTTCACTGGGAGCTGCAATCCTGAGCTGTTCCTAAACGGCCATCTTGGATCGATCCTCAATAGGATTTCCTTTAAAACCATTTTCTTAAAGCTCAGGTAAATTAAAATATTAATGCAGTAAAAATCCTCCCTTTGAGATATAAAGTTCATTAAGTTTAGCAAGTATAACAAGAAACTGAAAGAGAGTTTGCAGAAAAAAAGAGAAAACTTTATAGTTTAGTATCAAATTAGTGCAAAAGTTATTGCGGTTTTTGCCATTACGCCTAATGATAAAAACTGCAATAACTTTTGCACCAACCAAATACTTTAATCATGTTTTTCTCTGTTGTATGAACAAGGAGTTTTGTGTTTTCATTTTTGTGCTGGGCCTTGAAAACCACAACAACAGCATGACATAGAGTTTCAGTCCCCCCAATAGTATCATCAGTCATCATGTTCCTTTACATTTGCTCTCCTCCTCTGCTCAACATCTGGCAAACATTAACTGATTTGTTTTCCACCAATATGGTTTTGTCCTTTGCAAAAGGAATGAAATCATACAGTAGCTTTTTGAGCATGGCTTATTTCACTTAGCATAATGCCTTTGAGATTGATATATGACACATTATTGCATTTATTAATAGTTTATTGCTTTCTATTGCTAAGCAGAATTCCATCTTTTATCTGTTGGTGAATGATGATTTTTAGTTCTTGATGATTATTAAAAAAATTGCTAAACCTGTGATTTCTTTCTCTTTTTTTTGGCAAAAGATCAAACAAAACAGTCTGAGGATCTTAATATAGTGCTATATTATATACATTATATCTTGAAAAACCTAAATCTCTCTGTACAGAAAAAATATTATGTCCATATATTGCTCAGTATATTATTATCTTAAAAGTATATAGATTCTATTTTTCTATTTAATTTGGAAGACAAAATATTTTAGGGTAAAATGAAGATAAAACTAAAGAACAAAGTAAGAGTGAGATGAAGTACTTACTAAAAATATACACATACATTAATTGCACCCACCTAAGTATAAAATATGACATTTGTATCAATATGCTAATTCATTTAAGGGGTGAAATAGTTATCACTTTCTAATTTTGTGTACTTTGTTAATTCTTCTACTGTGTATTTCTTTTTTGATTGAACTCATTATAGAATTATATATTACTGTTCTAAAAAAATTGTTAGTGCCACAAGTGTCAAGTCAGAAGCACCGTAATTAAGAACTACTGCTTGTTGGAAATGCAGTATGTGCTGCACAGCATACTTAGTCTTTTTCATTTATAGCATAGATCTGTAAGAATACTTCATGATATGTTTTATTACTCCCATTTTATAAATAAAAAACTGATGTATAATTAATTAAATCAATATAATTACTGCTGAGATTCAGTATTCAAATACAACCCTGTCTTTATTCATGGCTGCCAAGTAGAAGTGTTGGATGTGAAAGAGGGGTTATACAATGTACTTAGATACCTAAGTCATTTCCTTTTGATATAAAAGCCAAATAAGAGGGACTTCTGTCAAGATGACTGAATAGGAACAACTCCAGAGAGCAGTTTCCAGCAAGAGAGATTCAGAAGGTGAGAGGTCTCCACATTCCCAAATAAGGTACCAGGTTCATTTCAAAGAGACTGGTTGGACAGTGGGAATAGCCCAAAAAAAGTGGACTGATGCAGGGCCAGAGTAGTGCAAAGAGGGCTAACCAAAGCAGGGCAGGGCACTGTACCACCCAGGAAGTACAACTGGTCTGGAGTACTGGAGACCTTATTCCCTCGGCACTCTGGTCCAGATTTTGTACTTCCCTGATGGTCTCTGCAATCCACAGCACAGGAGAATTGCACCAAACTGAAAAGAATGGGTTATCAACAAAGATCTGAGGGACAGTTCTGGCCTACCTGGTGCCACCAGTTGTCAGCAAAGACCTGGGTGGAAGTTTTGACTAATGCCAAGAACACTTGCAGGATGGAACTTCCAGTCCTTCAGAAAGAGGGAGAGTTGAAAGCAGGGAAACAGGTGATATGGCTTGGCAGGTCCCACCCACATAAAGTACAGGCTTCTTGATAGAGTTTTGCAGCTAGCACATCAGTTTGAACTTGACCCAGGAGAATCGAGCTCAGTCAGAGGAAGGACACTTGCCATTGGGAAGGCAGGTCTATCCTCACCTGTGTAAACAAAACCAGTTTGTGGTTTTGTTTACACACGTCTGCTTTTTCAATGGCCTCTTGCACTACCCGCATGGCCTCTGCAACCCACAACACAGAAGACTGCCACATCAAGCAGCTTTTAGACAACTGCAAAAAAAAAAAAAAAAGGTTCATACAGGAGAAATGCTTTCAACTTCAACAGAAAGGAATTCCACTGAGAGATCCCAACTGAAATTACCAACTTCAAAGATCGAAGGTAGATAAATTCATGAAGATGGGAAGAAACCAGCAGAAAAAGGATGAAATTATTCAAGATCAATATGCCTCTCCACCAAGGGACCATAACTCCTCCCCAGCAAGGGAGCTAAACAGAATGGAGAGTGAGTTTGAAGAACTGATAGAAGCAGGCTTCAGAAGGCGGGTAATCACAAACTTATTTGAGGTAAAGGAACATGTTCTATCCCAATGCAAAGAAACTAAAAACCATGAAAGAAGGTCAGACAAAATGCTAACTAGAATAATTAGCTGACAGAAGAACATAAATGACCTGAGGGAGCTGGAAAACACAGCACGAGAGCTTCACGAGGCATAGACAAGTTTCAATAAGTGAATCAATCAAGCAAAAAAGGATGTCAGAAATTGAAGATCAACTCAATGAAATAAAATGAGAAGGCAAGTTTAGAGAAAAGAAGAGAGAAAAGAAATGAACAAAGCCGGATACGATCCAAGATGATGGCCATTTAGGAACAGCTCAGGATAGCAGCTCCCAGTGAAAGCGCAGAGGGTGAGTGGACGCCACATTTTTATTGCCCACAGACAAGGCAATTCCCAGGCAGAGGAGCTCCACGGGTTGCCAGCCCAGCTGTTTCGACCAGCGCGGCTGTGCCGGCCGGCGCCGCTGATTTGCCCCGCACGGCTGCTTTTTTGGCGCCCCGGAGCAGCGGTTTTCCATACAAAATACACCGGTCTGGGTGCCCTTTTGGCTGGCGATTAGAGCCACGGGAAGTCGCCCATTCATCTGTTTAAAAAGGGAACTGAGCAGGGAACCAGGAGAGTAGATTCCAAGGCAAAAAAAAGAGCCACAAATCTCAGTGCTGCTGTTTAAACCAGTGCAGTGAGTCACCACATAGGAGAAAACACAGACCCCGGCACCTCTTCAACAATCGACTGGAACACCAACTTAAAAAAAAAGGCTCTGAGGCAGGGAGCCAGGCGATCAGGCTCAGCTGGTCCCACCCCCACAAAAGAACAGCAATCAGAAACTCTCTGGATTCAGAGTATCACAGCAAGCGCAGCTGAACACGGGATGATCCAGCTTTGTGGGGGAGGAGCGTCCACCATTACTGAGTCAGCCCGCCACTACGGAGGTAGTCAGCCAATGCTGAGGCAGCCCACCATTGCCAAGGCAACCTGCCATTGCTGAGGCAGCCTGCCATTGCCAAGGCAACCCACCACTGCAGAGAGGCTCCGCCTTAACAGAGGTGGGCCACCATTGCGGAGGAAGTTCTAACTACACCCATACAAACAGGACTACAGGGAAGTTCACTCAGCAGCTGGGCGGAGCCCACAGCAGCTCAGCAAAGCCTCTACAGACAGACAGTGACTAGGCTGCCTTCTTGCTGGGCAGGGCAGCCCTGAAGGAAAAAAAAAGGAGGCAGCAGCATAACGGAAACTCATAAAGCCCTAAATCCCTGGGACAGAGCACCTGGGAACAAAAAGTGGTTTATGAGTTCTGCTGCAGCAGACATAAATGGACCTGCCCAGCAGCTATGAATGAACAACGGAGCACACAGCTCAGCATTTGAGCTCCTATAAAGAAGAGACCGTCTCCTCAAGCAGCTCCCTTACCCCTGTATATCCAAAGAGCCACCTCATAAAGGAGAGATCAGATTGACACATGGCGGGTATCCTTCTGGGACAAAGATAGCAGAAGAAGAAAACTGGTAACAACCCTGCTGTTCAGCAGCTGCTGCAGGTGATCCCCAGGCAAGCAGGGCCTGGAGTGAACCTCAGCAGACCTACAGCAGAGGGGCCAGACTGTCAGAAGGAAAACCAAGAAACAGAAATAACCTCATCATCAACAAACAGGACTTCCACTCAGAGACCCAATTTGAAAGCCAACAACTACAAAGACACAGGTGGATAAATCCATAAAGATGGGAAGAAACCAGCACAAAAAGGATGAAAACACCCGAAACCAGAACACCTCTTCTCCTAAAAGGGATCACAACTCCTCACTCGCAAGGGAACAAGGTTGGAAGGAGAACGAGTGTGATGAAATGACAGAATCAGACTTTGGAAGGTGGATAGTAAGAAACTTCTGTGAACTAAAAGAACAAGTTCTAACCCAATGCAAAGAAAC
>NW_016108169.1:239300-241783 GCF_001604975.1 Cebus imitator | reverse complement strand
ATAGTGGGAGACTTTAACACCCCATTGTCAATATTAGACAGATCAACCAGACAGAAAATTATCAAGGATATCCAGGACTTGAACTCAGACCTGGACCAAGCAAACGTAATAGACATTTACAGAACTCTCCAGCCCAAATCCACAGAATATACATTCTTCTCAAACCACATCACACATACTCTAAAACTGATCACATAATTGGGAATAAATCACTCCTCAGCAAATGTAAAAGAACAGAAAACATAACAAACAGTCTCTCAAACCACAGTGCAATAAAGTTAGAACTCAGAATTCAAAAACTAACCCAGAACTGCACAGCTTCATGGAAACTGAACAACTTGTTCTTGAATGTTGACTGGGTGAACAATAAAATGAAGACAGAAATAAAGATGTTCTTCGAAACCAACGAGAATGAAGACACAACATACCAGAATCTTTGGGCCACATTTAAAGCAGTCTGTAGAGGAAAATATATAGCAATAAGTGCCCACATGAGAAGCAAGGACAAATCAAACATTGACACCCTATCATCAAAAAAGAGCTACAGGAGCAAGATAAAAAAAATTCAAAGTCTAGCAGAAGAAAAGAAATAGCTAAGATCAGAGCAGAACTGAAGGAAATAGAGACATGAAAAACCCTTCAAAAAATCAGTAAATCCAGGAGCTGGTTTTTCAAAAACATCAACAAAATAGACAGACCACTAGCCAGATTAATAAAAAAGAAAAGAGAGAATAACCAAATTGATGCAATAAAAAACAATAAAGGGTATATCACCACAGATTCCACAGAAATTCAAACCATCAGCAGAGATTATTACAAACAACTCTATGCACATAAACTAGTAAACCTGGAAGAAATGGAAAAATTCCTGGACACTTGCCTCCTCCCAAGCCTAAACCAGGAAGAAGTTGAAACCCTGAACAGAACCATAACAAGGTCTGAAGTTGAGGCGGCAATTAAGAGCTTGCCACCTAAGAAAAGCCCAGTTCCAGACGGGTTCACAGGCGAATTCTACCAGACATACAAAGAGGAGCTGGTACCATTAATTCGGAAACTATTCCAAACAATACAAAAAAAATAGGGGATTCTTTCCAAAACATTTTATGAGACCAACATCATCCTGATTCCAAAACCTCGCAGAGATTCAGCAAGAAAAGAAAACTTCAGGCCAATATCCATGATGAACTTAGATGCAAAAATCTTCAATAAAATACTTACAAGCTGATTGCCACAGCACATCGAAATGCTTATCCACCATGATCAAGTAGGCTTCATCCCAGGGTTGCAAGGCTGGTTCAATATACGCAAGTCTATAAACATAATTCACCATATAAACAGAACCAAAGACAAAAACCACATGATTATCTCAATGGATGCAGAGAAAGCCTTTGACAAACTTCAACAGCCCTTTATGCTAAAAACACTCAATAAGCTAGGTATTAATGGAACGTATCTCAAAATAATAAAAGCTATTTACGACAAACCAACAGCCAACATCATACTGAATGCGCAAAAACTGGAAGCATTCCCCTTGAAATGTGGCACTAAACAAGGATGTACTCTCTCACTACTCCTATTCGATATAGTACTAGAAGTTCTAGCCAGAGCAATCAGGCAAGAAAAAGAAATAAAGGGTATTCAAATAGGAAAGGAGGAAGTCAAACTGTCTCTATTTGCTGACGACATGATTGTATATCTAGAAGACCCCATCATCTCAGCCCCAAATCTCCTGAAACTGATAAGCAACTTCAGCAAAGTCTCAGGATACAAAATCAATGTGCAAAAATCACAGGCATTCCTATACGCCAATAACAGACTTAAAGAAAGCCAAATCAAGAACAAGCTTCCATTCACGATTGCCACAAAGAAAAGAAAATACCTAGGAATACAATTAACAAGGGACATAAAGGACCTCTTCAAGGACAACCGCAAGACACTGCTCAACGAAATAATATTGGACACAAACAGAGGGAGAAATATTCCATGTTCATGGTTAGGAAGAATCAATATCATGAAAATGGCCATACTGCCCAAAGTAATTTACAGATTCAGTGCTATCCCCATCAAGCTACCAATGACCTTCTTCACAGAACTGGAAAAAAAACACCTTAAACTTCATATGGAACCAAAAGAGAGCCCGCATAGCCAAGTCAATTCTAAGCAAAAAGAACAAAGCAGGGGGCATCACACTACCGGACTTCAAACTATACAACAAGGCTACAGTAATCAAAACAGCATTGTACTGGCACCAAAACAGAGATGTAGACCAATGGAACAGAACAGAAGTCCTGGATGCAACACAACATATCTACAACCATCTGATCTTTGACAAACCAGACAAAAACAAGCAATGGGGAAGGGATTCCGTGTTTAATAAATGTGGTTGGGAAAACTGGCTAGTCATGTGTAGAAAGCAGAAACTGGACCCCTTCCTGACACCTTACACTAAAATTAACTCCAGATGGATTAAAGACTTAAACATA
>NW_016108169.1:214220-238343 GCF_001604975.1 Cebus imitator | reverse complement strand
GGTGTTGAACAATGAGAACACATGGACACAGGGAGGGGAGCACTACACACTGGGGTCAGTTGGGGGGAAATAGGGGAGTGAAGTTGGGGGGTGGGGAGCTGGGGAGAGATAGTAAGGAGAGAGATGCCAGATGTAGGTGATGGGGAGGAAGGCAGCAAATCACACTGCCACATGTGTACCTATGCAACAACCTTGCATCTTCTTCACATGTACCCCAAAACCTAAAATGCAATAAAATAAATAAATGGGGCAAAAGAGAAATGAACAAAGCCTCCAATAAATATGGAATTATGTAAAAAGACCTAATCTATGCTTGATGGGTGTACCTCAATATGACGGGGAGAATGAATCCAAGCTGGAAAAGTCTCTTCAGGTTATTTTCCACGAGAACTTCCCCAACCTATTAAGGCATGCCAACATCCAAATCTAGATAATACAGAGACCACCACAAAGATACTCCTCAAGAAGGGCAACCCCAGGGTGCATAATCATGATTCACCAGGATTGAAATGAAGGAAAAAATGCTAAGGGCAGCCAAAGTGAAAGGTCATGTCACCCACAAAGGGAAGACCATCAAACTCACAGCAGATCTCTCACTTGTAGAGTGGAAACTCTACAAGCCAGAAGAGACTACAGGCCAATATTCAACATCCTTAAATAAAAGAACTTTCAACCCTGAGTTTCATATCCAGTAAAACTAAGCTTCATAATGAAGATGAAATAAAAGTCTTACAAACAAGCAATTGCTGAGAGATTTGGTAGCCATGAGACCTGCCCTACAAGAGCTCCTGAAGGAAGCACTAAACATGGAAAGGAACAACCAGTACCAGCAGCTGCAAAACCATACCAAATGGTAAAGATCAATGACACAATGAAGAAACGTTGTCAACTAATGAGTAAAACAACCAACCAGTAACAAAATGGCAGGATCAAATTCACACATAACAATATTAACGTTAAATGTAAATGGCCTAAATGCACCAATTAAAAGGCACAAACTGGCAAATTGGATAAAAAGTCAAGACTCATCAGTGTGCTGTATTCAGGAGACTCATCTCATGTGCAAAGACACATATAGATGCAAAAAAAAAGGAATGGAAGTAGATGTACCAAGCAAATGGAGAGAGAGAGAAAAAACGCTGGAGTTGCAATCTTAGTCTCTGATAAAATAGACTTTAAACAGGCAGAGATCAAAGAGACAAAGAAGGGCATTACATAATGTTAAAAAGGTTAATGCAACAAGAAGAGCTAATGATCCTAAATATATATGCATCCAATATAGGAGCCCCCAGATACATAAAGCAAATTCTTAATGACAGACAAAGAGATCTAGACTACCACACAATAATAGTGTGAGACTAACATTCCATTGTCAATATTAGTTAGACAGATCAACTAGACAGAAAATCAACAAGGATATCCAGGACTTGAACTCAGATCTGGACCAAATGGACCTAACAGACATCTACAGAACTCTCCACCTCAAATCCACAGAATATACATTCCTCTCAGCACCACATCACACCTACTCTAAAATCTTCCACATAATTGGAATTAAATCACGCCTCAGCAAATGCAAAATAACAGAAATCATAACAAACAGTCTCTCAGACCACAGTGCAATCAAGTTAGAACTCAGGATTAAGAAACTCACTCAAAACTGCAAAACTACATGGAAACTGAGCAGCTTGCTCCTGAATGATGAATGAATAAACAATGACATGAAGGCAGAAATAAAAATGTTCTTCAAAACCAATGAGAACAAAGACACAACATACCAGCATCTCTGGGAAACATTTAAAGTAGTGTATAGAGGGAAATTTATAACAATAAACGCCCACATGAGAAGCAAGGAAAAACCTAAAATTGGCACCCTATCATCAAAATTGAAAAAGCCAGAGATGCAACTTCACAAAAACTCAAACGTGAGCAGAAAAAAGCTTGGACGGCAGGCTTACATAAAATTGTTTCTAAGTAAGGAACTATGTGTTAAAGGTGTTACAATATTTGGCTATCATGGACTATGCTTAAATCCCACCTTTGCGTTTGTTAGTTGCACAACCTTTAACATTTTGTTAAAGGTGGTTGTATTTCATCCATCAGATTTACTGAATTAAAGTTAAATGAGTAAAATCAATGAACATTACTGAATAACTAAGGTGTACAAATAATTATCTGAATGTACTATAAACAAAGACTTTAAAACCTGCAAGTTCTATCTATTTAATAAACACATAGGTTGAGTGAACTAAATGATGTCTTTCAGAAACATCAATGACTTGCACTGAACTTTGATCTTGTCACTAAATGTCACTCATCACTGGCAATATTTCACACACCATTTGAATTTTCTTGACAAGCTATCATAATGGAAATCTACATCTTGCTCCTTCAGCACTCTTGGAGTAAGTGTGCTGTCACATAACATATTATCATTTCTTAAAAGCCTTGTATTTCTGGAGGTTATAAAAATGGGTAGGTGACTGATTTAAAATTGAAAATAAAATGTGGATCTGTTCTTTCTTCCAGGTATAAAAATTATAATAGGCAATTTCTATTATTATTTGAACATAAAATTTCATTTCTTAAGGCTTTAAGCTTTTTTTTAAAATGCTTATTGCTGAATCAGTGCATAAGGAATTTATAAATAAAGACCCCACATTTTTGGGTAAGAGCAACTGGGAATAGGGGCAGTTGTGGGTATAGCTTCAACAGACTTAAACGTCCCTGCCTGGCAGCTCTGAAGAGAGCAGATTTCCCAGCACAGCATTCGAACTCTGATAAGGGACAGACTGCCTCCTCAAGTGGCTACCTGATCCCTGTGTATCCTGACTGGGAGATGCCTCCCAGTAAGGGCCAACAGACATCTCATACAGGAGAGCTCTGGCTGGCATCTGGTGGGTACCCTTTTGGGATGAAGCTACCAGGGGAAGGAACAGGCAGTAATATTTGCTGTTCTGCAGCCCCTGCTGGTGATTCCCAGGCAAGCAGGGTCCTGAGTGGACCTCCAGCACACTCCCGCAGATCTGTAGCAGAGAGGCCTGACTGTTAGAAGGAAAACAAACAAACAGAAAGAAACTGTTTCAACATCAACAGAAAGGATGTCCACTCAGAGGCCCAATCCAAACGTCACCAACTTCAAAGACCAGAGGCAGATAAATCCATGAAGATGGGAAGAAACCAGCACAAAAATGCTGAAAATTTCAAAAACCAGAATGTCTCTTCTCCTCCAAGGGATTGCAACTCCTTGCCAGCAAGAGAACAAAACTGGATGGAGTGTTTGACCAATTGACAGAGCAAGCTTCATAAGGTGGGTAATAACAAACTTCCCTAAGCTAAAGGAGCATGTTCTAACCCAATGCAAGAAACCAAGAATTTTGTGAACTTTACATGTTTCAATAGCTGAATCAATCAAACAAAAGAAAGAATATCAGACACTGAAGATCAAATCAATGAAATAAATTGAGAAGACAAGGTTATAGAAAAAAACTCAAAAGAAATGAACAAAGCCATAAAGAAATATGGAACTATGTGAAAAGACCAAATCTATGTTTAATCAATGGACCTGAAAGTGATGGGGAGAATAAAATCAAGTTGGAAAACACTCTTCGGGACATTATACAGGAAAACTTCCCCAACGCAGAAAAGGAGGCCAACATTCAAATCCAGGAAACACAGAGAACCCCACAAAGATTCTCCTTGAGAAGAGCAACCCCAAGACACATAATCATCAAATTTACCAAGAGTGAAATAAAGGAAAAATGCTAAAGACAGTTAGAGAGAAAGGTTGGATTACTCACAAAGGGAAGCCCATCAGACTCACAGCGTATCTCTTTGCAGAAACTCTACAAGCCAGAAGAGGGTGGGGGGCCAATATTCAATATTCTTAAACAAAAGAATTTTCAACACTGAATTTCATATCCAGCCAAACTAAGCTTCATCCACAAAGGAGAAAAAGATCTTTTATGGACAAGAAACTGCTGAGAGATTTTGTCACCACCAGGCCTTCCTAACAATAGCTCTTGAAGGAAGCATTAAACATGGAAAGGACCAATCAGTACCAGCCACTGCTAAAACATACCAAATTGTAAAGACCATCAACACTATGAAGAAACTACATCAACTAACAGGCAAAACAACCAGCTAACATCATAATGGCATGATCAAATTTACACATAACAATATTTACCTTAAATGTAAATGGGCTAAATGCCCCAATTAAAAGACACGGACTGGCAAATTGAATAAAGAGTCAAGACCCATTGGTGTGCTGTATTCAGGAGACCCATCTCACATGTAAAGACACACATAGGCTCAAAATAAAGGGATGGAGGAAGATTTACAATCCAATGGAGAAGCAAAAAAAGCAGCGGTTGCAATCCTTGTCTCTGATAAAATGGACTTTAAAACAACAAAGATCAAAACAAAGAAGAACATTATATAATAGTAAAGGTATCAATGCAATAGGTAGAGCTAACTATTCTAAAAATATATGCACCCAATACAGGAGCACTAAGATACATAAAACAAGTTATTAATGACCTACAAAGAGAATTGACTACCACACAATAATAGTGGGAGATTTTAATACTCCACTGTCAATATTAGAGCAATGAGACAGAAAATTAACAAGGATATCCAGGAACTGAACTCTGATCTGGGAATAGTGTTGAATCTATAAATTACTTTGGGCAGTATGGCCATTTCCATGATATTGATTCTTCCTAACCATGAACATGGAATTTTTAAAAATCTCTTTGTGTCCTCTCTTATTTCCTTGAATAGTTCCTCTCTTATTTCCTTTGTAGTTCTCCTTGAAGAGTTCCTTCATGTCCTTTGTTAGCTGTATTCCTAGGTATTTTATTCTCTGCAGCAATTGTGACTGGGAATTCGCTCATGATTTGACTCTCTGTTTGTCTGTTACTGGTGTATAGGAATATACTTGTGATTTCTGCACATTGGTTTTGTATCCTGAGACTTTCTTGAAGTTGCTTATCAGATTAAGGAGGTTATGGGCTGAAACAATAAGGTCTTCTAAATATACAATCATGTCGTCTGCCAATAGAGACAATTTGACTTTCTCTTTTTCTAATTGAATACTCTTTATTTCTTTTTCTCGCCTGATTGCTCTGGCTAGAACTTCCAATTCTATGTTGAATATGAATGGTGAGAGAGGGCACCCATGTCTAGTGCCAGTTTTCAAAGGGAATGCTTCCAGTTTTTGCCCATTCTATATGATATTGTCTGTCAGTTTGTCATAGATAGCTTTTATTATTTTGAGATAAGTTCTGTCAATACCTAGTTTATTGAGAGTTTTTAGCATAAAAAGCTGTTGAATTTTGCCAAAGGCTTTCTCTGCATCTATTGAGACAATCATGTGGTTTTTGTCTTTGGTTCTGTTTCTTTGATGGATCACATTAATAGATTTGCACATGTCGAACCAGGATTGCATCCCCAGGATGAGGCCTACTTGATTGTGAGGAATAAGCTTTTTGATATGCTGTTGCATTTGGTTTGCCAATATTTTATTGAAGATTTTTGCATCAATGTTCATCGTGGATATTGGCCTGAAATTTACTTTTTTAGTTATGTCTCTGCCAGGTTTTCGTATTAGGATGCTGTTGGTCTCATATAATGAATTAGGGACGGTTCCCTCTTTTTGTACTGTTTGGAGTTGTTTCAGAATGAATGGTACCAGCTCTTCTTTGTAAGTCTGATAGAATTCGGCTATGAACCCATGTGGACCTGGACTTTTCTTGGTTGGTAGGCAATTAACTGCTGCCTCAACTTCAGACCTCTTTATTAGTATACTCAGGGATTCAACTTCTTCTGGGTTTAGACTTGGAGGGCATAAGTGTCCAGGAATTTATCAATTTCTTCTAGATTTACTGGTTTATGTGTATTGAGTTGTTTGTAGTAATCTCTGATGGTAGTTTGTATTTCTGTGGAACTCCTTTATCATTTTTTATTGCATCTATTCAATTTTTCTCTCTTCTCTTTTTTTGTTAGTCTGGCTAGCAGTCTATCTATTTTGTTGATCCTTTCAAAAAATAGCTCCTAGATTTACTGATTTTTTAAAGGGTGTTTTCTGTCTCTATCTCCTTCAGTTCTGCTCTGATCTTAGTTATTTCTTGTTTTCTGCTAGCTTTTGAATTTGTTTGATCTTCCTCCTCTAGTTCTTTTGATTTTGATAATAGAGTGTTGATTTTCACTCTTTTCTTGCTTCTCATGTGGGTATTTAGTGCTATGAATTTTCCTCTAGACACTGCTTTAAATGTGTCCCATAAATCCTGGTACATTTTGTCTTCATTCTCATTGGTTTTGAAGAACATCTTTATTTCTGCTTTCATTTCGTTATTTATCCAGTAGTCATTCAGGAGCAGGTTGTTCAGTTTCCATGTAATTGTTCAGTTTTATGAGGTTCTTAGTCCTGAGTTCTAATCTGATCGCACTGTGGTCTGAGAGACTGGTTGTTTATGTTCTTTTGCATTTGCTGAGAAGTGATTTACTTCCAATTATGTTGTCAATTTTAGAGTCAGTGCAATGTAGTGTTGAGAAGGATGTGTATTCTGTGGTTTTGGGGTGTAGAGTTCTGTAGATGTCTATTAGGTCTGCTTGGTCCAGATCTGCGTTCAAGTCCTGGATATTCTTGTTAATTTTCTGTCTCATTGATCTATCTGACAGTGGAGTGTTAAAGTCTCCCTATTATTGTGTGGGAGTCTAAGTCTCTTTATAGGTCATTAAGAACTTGCTTTATGCATCTGGGTGCTCCCGTATTGGGTGCATATGTTTGTAGGATAGTTAGCTCTTCTTGTTGCATTGATCCCTTTACCATTATGTAATGCCTTTCTTTGTCTCTTTTGAGCTTTTTTGATTTAAAGTCCATTTTATCAGAGACTATGAATGCAACAACTGCTTTTTTTTTCCACTCCATTTGCTTGGTAAATCTTTCTCCATCCCTTAATTTTGAGTCTATGAGTGTTTTTGCACATGGGATGGGTCTCCTAAATACAGTACGCCAATGGGTCTTCGACTTTTTATTCAATTTACCAGTCTGTGTCTTTTGATTGGGGCATTTAGGCCCCAATTTAAGGTTAATATTGTTTTGTGTGAAGTTTTCATACTAGCTCATTGTTTTGTCCATTAGTTGATGCAGTTTCTTTATTGTTTTGATAGTTGTTACCATTTGGTGCATTTTGTAGTGGCTGGTACTGGTTGTTCCTTTCCATGTTTAGTGCTTTCCTTCAGGAGCTCTTTTAGGCAGGCCTTGTGGTAATGAAATCTCTCAGCAATTGCTGGTCCATCAAGGATTTTATTTCTCCTTCACTTATGAAGCTTAACTTGGCTGGATATGAAATTTTGGGTTGAAAGTTATTTTCTTTAAGGATGTTGAATATTGCCCCCCCACTCTTTTCTGGCTTGTAGGGTTTCTGCCAAGAGATCTGCTCTGTGTCTGATGGGCTTCCCTTTGTGGGTGACCAAACCTTTCTCTCTGGGTGTCCTTAGCATTTTTTGTTCATTTCAACCCTGGTGAATCTGACAATTATGTGTCTTGGGGTTGCTCTTCTTGAGGAGTATCTTTGTGGTGGTTTCTGTATTTCCTGGATTTGGATGTTGGCCTGCCTTGCTAGGTTGGGGAAGTTCTCCTGGATAACATCCTGAAGAGCATTTTCCAGCTTGGATTCATTCTCCCCATCACATTCATGTACACCAATCAAACCTAGATTAGATCTTTTCACAGAGTCCCATAATTCTTGGAGGCTTTGTCATTTCTTTTCACTCTTTTTTTTTTACATCTAATCTTGCCTTCTTGTTTTATTTCATTGAATTCATCTTCAATCTCTGATATCCTTTCTTCAGCCCTATAGCTTCAGCTATAGAAACTTGTGTATGCCCTCGACATTCTTGTGCTGTGTTTTTCAGCTCCATCTAGTTGTTTATATTCTTCTCTATACTGATTATTCTAGTTAGTATTTCATCTAACCTTTTCTCAAGGTTCTTAGTTTCTTTGCGTTGGGTTAGAACATATTCCTTTAGCTCAGAGAAGTTTGTGATTACCCACCTTCTGAAGCATGCTTCTGTGAATTTGTCAAACTCATTCTCCATCCAGTTTTGTTCCCTTGCTGGTGATAAGTTGTGATTCCTTGGAGGGGGAGTGACATTCTGGTTTTTCGTGTTTTCATCCTTTTTGCGTTGGTTTCTTCCAATCTTCATGAATTTATCTATATTTGATCTTTGAAGTTGGTGACTTTCAGATGGGGTCTCTGGGTGGACGTACTTTTTGTTGATGTCAAGCCTATTTCTTTCTGTTTTTTAGTTTTCCTTTCTACAAGTCAGGCCCCTCTGCTGCAGAATTGCTGGAGGTCCACTTCAGACCCTGCTTGCCTGGGAATCATATGCAGGGGCTGCAAAACAGCAAGGATTTCAGCCTGTTTTTTCTTCTGGTAGCTTTTTTTCCGGAAAGTTACCTGCCAGATGTCAGCCAGAGCTTCCCTGTATGAGATGACTCTTTGGATATACAGGGTTCAGGGAGACACTTGAGGAGGCATTCTGTCCCTTTTCATTGCTCAAGTGCCATGCTGGGAGCTCCATTGCTCCCTTCAGAGTTGCTGGACAGGGATGTTTAAGTCTGCTGCAGTGGATCTCACAACCACTCCTTTTCCTACGTGCTCTGTCCCAGCTAGGTGTGGCTTTATTTATAAGTTCCTGACAGGCTGCTGCCTTTTTTCAGAGATGCCCTGCCCAGCAAGGAGGGAGTCTAGCCACAGTCTGCCTGCAGAGGCATTCTTGAGCTCCTGCAGGCTCTCTCCAGCTGCTGTGTAAACTTCTTTGTGCTTTTGTTTACACAGGTAAGGTAGAGCTGCCTTTGTAATGGAAGATGCTTCTCCACCCACAGAGCTCGACAGTCCAGGATCAAACTCAAACTGTTGTGCTAGATGCAAAAATCTCAAGCCAGTGGGATTCAGTTTGCTGGTCTCCATGGGGGTGGGACCCACAGATCCAGATCACCTGGCTCCTCACTTTCAGCCCCCTTTCTCTCAGGGGTGTGGGTGACTCTGTCTCTCAGGCACTCCAGGTGCCAGTCAAAACCACTGCTCAGATTTGCCCTGGAAACATGTGGCACTTATTGGCATGTGGGGTCTCTTGGTCTGTGGTCTGCAAAGACTGCAGGAGAAGTGCAGCATCTGAACAGGAGCTCTGGAGTGGCAGGAAACGTTCTTGATGGTTTCTGCTGTATAGGAGGGAGTGTGCTCTGGCCCATTGCACTTCCTGGATGAGGCAGCATCCCACCCTGCCTCGGTTTGCCCTCCTTGGGCTACACCCACTGTCCAACCAGTCCCATTGAGATGAACCTGGTAGCCTACATTGGAAATGCAGATATCACTCACCTTCTATGTCACTCTTGCTGGGAACTGCGCTCCAGAGCAATTCCTATTTAGCTATCTTGGTGGAAGTCCGAGATTGACTTTTTCATTTGGAGCCAAATATCTCCCCTGTGATCAAGTGAAATTGACACAAGTAAATTGTGTGCCATAATGACAACCACTCATAGTTCAATTTAATCAGATAAAAATGCAGAGAAATTTTCTGACCCAAATGACAAATAACTATGGACAGCTTCTGATGAATTAAAATGGCAATATGAATAGACCCAAGAAATTGGACCTAGGAATATTTTCAGTGAGGTACATCTTAGGAAATCAGGAAATTCAGATGATTATAGAAAAAACAGAATGTCGAGCCTTGATGCTACCAGGTATTCACTTGCTTCATACTATTTTTCTCTCTTGATTTCTCTAAGTTTCTCTCTTTCTTGGTTTCTCTCTCTCTTATTTGGTCACTAATAAGTTTTCACACAATCTACGTAAGATAATGCTTTCCAAAAGTCTGTGTTGTCCTTCAGGTAATGCTCTACTTTTCTATTTTCAAAATTCTACCTCTCCTAATACAGCAGATTTAGGAAATGAATATGTGCCTTTTCCATTGCTTAAATGTCCACTCACTTTTTCATAAACTATTTCCTTACATTAACTGTTCTCTATTCTGTGATCCCCTCATAGCTAATGCCTATGAGCTGTTTATGGATTGTGTTTTTTCTTATATATAATCTTGGGTGGCCTGGTTAACCAGCTTTCCCCCAGGGGTGACATTTTACCTGCAGCCTAATTCACATCATATATGAGCCTTAGACACTGTCTGGTGCTCAAGCACTTTATTTTGCCAGTGCTCTTGCAAGACAGTTAATGGGAGCAGGTTCCTGCTTTCTTCTCACTTTTTTTCTTGTCACAACACTTCCCAACTGACCCCTGATGCTCTGGCCTCTTCTTTTTCTTCCACATGCACCCGTGCTGTGGCCCAAGACCTTTCCATGGGGTTCGTTTCAGCAACTACAGGTCGCCATAGCAGCCTGGGGGCTCCACATTCTGGAAGTTAAGCAGGGACAGGCCTTGCTGTGGCTTGTATGAAGGACCACCCGGGGAGGCCAGGGGCTGGAGGCTTTTTGCTTCCAGCTCCCTTTCCACTTTCCCTTGATTAACACATTACTTCTCAAACACCTGTTTACTTCCTGGCCTCCTGTTTACCAACCACTTTCATCCCCACTCTGATCCTGAACCTCCCCATGGAATATCGACTAGGCAGCCCCCCAAACACCATAGCAGTCTGAGGTTCAGAGGGTGGTTGAGAACTGTTGCAACAAGGGGGAAAAAGAAAACTGCAGGATGCCAAAAGCCTGTAGGCCTTGTCTTTTAATAAGGTCTCCCATGCAAATGCCAGCCAGGCCTGACACTGCTTAGCTTCCAGGCTGGGAAACCCTCAGGCTGCTATGGCAACTGGGGCCTGCTGGAACAAACCCCCACAAGGAACTCACAGATCAAGGAGGGGCACAAATGGGAACAAAAGTGGGGGTCAGAGAGTTAGAGGGCACTTGGGAAGAGTTGCTAAATTTTGGGGAAAGTGTGAAGTGGCCTGAAGGCCAAAAAACTCTAGCCACAGGACTCAGGCAATCCCTTATCTAAGCTCCAGCCATGACCTACTCTTCACAGCTTCTGTGCTGGGGCACCTTGAAGCTGCTATCCTGACAGAAGTCACCCAGGATGGTCCCCAACAGGAAGATTCCAGTCCATGTTTGGGGCACAGGTGGGCAGGAAATGGTGTACAGAGAGTCTGGGGGCAGTTAAGAAGTGTTACAACAAGTGGAATAAACTGAAAAAAGAGCAGAAAGCCAAAAGCCTCCAGTCTCAGGCTCCCCAGGTGGTACCCATCTAAGGCTGTCCACTGGTCTTAGCTTCTGAGCTGAGGCACCCTCAGGCTGCTATTGCTCACAAGGCCTGCCAGTACAGTCCCCAATAAAGAGGTCCTGAGCTCCGGGGAGAACTCCAGTGGCAGGAGGGCTGGACTTTGAACTTAGCCCCACTTGTCCTAAAGTTTCCCGACTGTCCCCTGAGTCATTGTCACCCCTTTCCTCATTGACTACATCCCCGCTGAGGCCCAGGACCTCCCCATGTGGGTTTGTTTCAGCAGCCCTACAGTGCTACAGCAGCACACGGATGTCAAAGCCCTGAAGCTAAGCAAGGTCAGGCCTAGCTGGGTCTTAAATGTGTGGGACTGCATGCAAAGACTGGGAGCTGGAGGTTTTTGCCTTTTTGTCTTCTTCAAGCATTCCCCCACTTGTCCCAATGCTTCCCAACAGTGCCTTGCCTCTCTGTTTACCATTTCCCACTTGCCTATGCCCCTGCTGAGGCCTGGGAGCTCCTCATGTGTGTTTGTCTCGGCAGCCCACAGGTGCCATATCAGCCCTAGAGTGCCACAGCCAAAAGCTAAGCAGGGTTGGGCCTGGTTGTGGCTAGGATGGGGTGCTGCCTGGGTAGATCGGGGCTGGAAGCTTTGGCTTTCTGATTCCTTCCCATGCTCCACTGCTTGTCACAACTCTTCCCAAGTGCCTCCTGACACTCTGGCCTTCTATTTTACACTCCTGCCTACCTGTGCACATGCCAAGGACCAGGACCTTTCCGTGGGGTGTCAAGGAAGTCCCCTGGCACCATAGCAGCCTGAGGGTGCCTCAGCCTGAGGGTGCCTCAGCCCAGAAGCTAAACAGGGTCAGGCTTAACTAGTGCTTAGATAAGGGACCACCTTGGGAGGCCAGGAGCTGGAGGCTTTTGTCTAACCCTTTTTTCTGTTTTACCCTGCTTTTCCCAATGCTTCCCAACTGCCCCCTGACACACTGACCCACCATTTCCACCCAACTGTGGTACCACAGCAGCCTGGACTTTCTTGTGGGAGTCTTTCAGCAGTGCTCAGGTGCCATAGCACCCTCAGGGGGCCTAGTGGGGAAGCTAAGGAGGGTCAAGTTTGGCTGGGTCTTGGATAGGTGGCTCCCATGGGAGACCCAGGGTTGGTGGTTTTTTCTATCCTACTCCCTATTAGCTCTCCCCTGCTTGTTACAATGCTTCCCAAATACCCCTGACTCTGGTCCTCTTTTTCATCAGCCTGTAAGTCCATCATGGACTAGGACTTTCTTGTAAGTGTTCGTTTCTAGACACCAGGTGCCATAGAACCTTGATGATGCCCCAGCCTGGGAACAAAGCAGGGTTAAGCCTGGCTGAGGCTTGGATGGGGGACCTCCTTGGGGGAAAAGTTGCTGGAGGCTGTTGGCTTCTTGCTCCCTCCCAGTGTTTTGCTTGTTGCAGAGCTTCCCATCCACCTGCTAACTCTCTGACCTTCCCTTTCTAGCCTACATGCTGTCCCACGAGGCCAGGGACCTTATCGTTGGGGCTCCTCATGGCAGTTCCCAGGCACAATACCAGCCTGAGATTGCCCCATCTCAGCTAAACAGGATTGGGACTGCCTGGGCTTGAATGGTGGAACACCTGGGAAGATAAGTGCCTGGAAGCTTTTGGCTTCACGCTTTCTTCCCATTTTTTCAGCTTATCACAACACTTCCCAACAGGACCCTGACTCTATGCCTCTTTCTTTTGGACCCGAGCACCACTGCTGTGGCCTGAAACCTCCCCATGGGGTCCATTTCAACAGATTCTGGGCACCACAGCACCTTGAGTGCTCCCCAACCTGGAAGCTGAGCAGGGTCAGGCCTTGCTGCAGCTTGTATGAAGGACAACCTGGGGCGATAGGGGGCTAGAGGCTTTAGGTTTCCAGCTCCTTTTCCACTTTGGCTTGCCACAATGCTTCCCAACAATCCCCTTACTTCCTGGCTTCCTGTTTCCCACCTGCCTTTACCCCTGCTGTGGTTCTGGACTTCCCCATGGGGCTCAGTATAGGCAATTCCCAAACACCATAGCAGTGTGAGAGCCAGAGGGCTGTTGAGAACTGTTGGGACAAGGGGGAAAGTGGGAAAAGTACAGAAAACCAACAACCTTGAGGCCCTGTATTTCCAGGTGGTCCCCCATCCACGCTCCAGCCAAGCTCATACCTGCTTAGCTTCTGGGCTGAGGCACCCTCAGGCTGCTGAGGCAACTGGGGTCTGCCAGAATGGACCCCTATGGGGAAGTCCCAGGAATGACGGGGAGCAGGCAGGCAGAATAGTGGGGGTCAGAAATTCAAAAGGTGATTGGGAATGTTATACCTGTGTGAGTTTAAACAGAAGCGCCACACACTGAGTTTGTTGAGAGTCTATCTTTGTGCTGGCATCTGAGAGTCAGCTAGAGCTCAAACCTCTCGGCCAAGAACAAAGGGTGGTCAACATTTTATACCAGTTTAGGGTCAGGGGGCGGTAAGCAGATTATTACAGAAGCAGAAGGAGCAAGTTAGGTGAGAAAGAGGGCTTAACAAAAAGTTCAACTTAAAATTGTTTTTTTTTAACTCAGGAAGGGCCAGTGGGCCCTGTTTCTCAGAAAATTGGTTACAAAGATGCCAGGTGTCTCAGACTGCAACCTTTTGAAAGAGAATCCCCTACGTAACTCAGGGTAGGCTCCATAGCTCAAGATGGGCAAAATGGCATTAACAGGTTTGTATAAAATGTATTTATTATAGCCAGTTCAAACTAGGATATTTCATTCCCCACTGATGTTTTGGCAGAATCAAATCATGAATTCCTCAGTGGTATCCAAGGGATAACAGTGAGTTCTGAGAAACATGAGGCTAACAGAGGCTATACACAGTTTGATGAATTTTAGGAGCCAATTTAATATGCATGGCCCAAAAGTTAGACCTAAAAGAAGGAGGACTAGGGGGCCTGCCAACCAGGTGCTTAGGGTGGTGAGCCAGAGCTTCCGATTAAACAATCCCTGATACCAGGGAGTGTTACTTTCTCACTCTCTGTGGCATTTGTCTATGTTTCCCCTGACTTTCTGGAGGGTGTCTCTAATGACTCCAGACTTGTTGGCTGAAACAACAGCTTTCCCCTAAGGCAGCACAGAGTACTCCTTGGGACATAAATAACAGATCTAAGCCTCGGCAGTTTTGAAGGGCCATCTCAGCCAGAGAGTCTAGTTGAGCAGCTAACATGTCTACAGCAGACTGAATCCGTTTTAGATCAGTCAATATGTTGGAAGATGGACACTAGTCCAGTTTCTCCTTGAATTAGAGCTGCAGTTCCCAGGATGGTGGAACCTGCTGCACCAAGTCCCACCAAGAGGGTTAAAAACCGTGGGTCCACACATCTGAACCTGGAGTATAGTCCTGGTGGGGCGAGGGGGTGTTGTCTTTCTGGTCTGCTGTATACATAGACTTGGGGAAGCACATGGACTAAGACACACAGTTCAGGACTTGCTTCTGGGGCAGTTTCGTTTATGCAGCTGGTAAGACTGGAGGTGCAGGCCAACCAAGTGTCATTGGGAGCGCTATAGGATAATGAAGAAGTCATAACAGTGAGTAAAGGCTTGTTACATGTGGTTTGAAATAGAGAGGCAGACAGGTTATATTTAAAACTGATTAAGCAGGAAGCATTTCCAGCAATACCACGCAGAGGGAGTGAACGGGAAGGGCTATTGCAGGGAGGGGACTCAAGTGAAATAGATTTTTCTACCCCCACTCCTATATAGAATGAGCATTTTGCCTTTAGACATAACCAACAGTCCTGGGCCAACTGAGGCTGGGTGATATTTAGAAGCTTATGCATGTCAGCAAGGATGTTCATCAAGCTCGGGGTTAAATGTGGCTCAGGCTCAAGCCCGGAGACTGCTGGGACATGCTGGTTGAAAGTTTTTAACTGGGTATAGGGCTGAAACATAGGGTCTCCTAGGTCTACTGTGGGGCCAATAGGGTTTGGCACTCTCCAGTACATAAGAACTTTCTTTTGGATTACAAACAAAGTTCCTGGATCTCATCCAGTTATATCTAGTCTGAGTCCCCAGGTCATTCCCGTGGTCCAGTAGAAGGCAAAGGGATTGTGGATAGTTAAATTCAGGGGGTTACCAGATTTCATTGAGCATGTGTTAGGATGGGCAGCATGGGCTAAGGAGAGGGTTGAAGATATTTCTGCCCCTTCCCCCAGTAGGTGGCTAGAGTTACACAGGACCAATATGGGCAAAAATATTCATCTGCTTGCTGGCAATTTACAACTGAGGGGTTTCCTGAACCTCAGTAAAAGTTAATTGAAGTTCCTTCTCTGCTTTAACGGATCTTCCACATCCTGGGAAACGCACCCAGAGCGACCCCGCCCCCCTGTTGGCCATTGACAGGAGGGTTAGCCTCTGGGAATAGAGCACACAGATTAACTTGGAGGATTAACTCTGTATAGGACAGTGTCCCCTTCCTAGTAGTATTACTAACCACTTGTCCTGTTAGAAAAGAAGTAATGAGGAAAGAATAGGTGTGTTCCTCGGGGGCCTGGGGTTAGCACGTGGTGACAGGAATAACAAAGAGGTAGAAGAAAAAACAAACAGTGAGGGTTACTTGGGGGTTTTCACTCTTTTTAAGAACAGGCTTAAAGGAGTGGGTCCTGGCTCAGGGAACCATGTTGCTTGTTGAGTCTTGGTGGCAGGCTTTGCACAGAGCACTGGATCCAGGGTGGAATACTGTCAACCTTTAAGGTGGTGGGAGTTGTCAGGATCACCATGTAAAGTCTCTTCCACGATGGGATAAGTCCTTCCTTCTGGAACTTTTGGACATATATGAGGTCTCCTGGGTGGAAGGGATAATCAGATGATGGTGGGTTAGGAGCAGGGGTTGAGTTTGTTTCTCAAACAAGTGACTGGATAGAGTCTTGTAGCTGTTGGAGAGACTGTAAGTACTGTAACAGGTTAGCACGAGAGATTTCCACCAAATGAACATCGTTTAACTTTGGTAAAATAGGGGATTCTCTGCCAAACATAATTTCATACGGGGTGAATCCTGCCTTATAAGGGGAGCATCTTGTTCTAAAGAGCATGAAGGGAAGGAGGTTTGTCCAACTTCAACTGATTTGTAGAACAAGTTTTGTAAGGGTGTCTTTTAAAGTTTGGTTCATGCCTTCCACCTATCCAGAGCTCTGGGGCCTGTAGGCACAGTGTAGTTTCCATTTAATATTTAGTGCTCTACTGACCACCAGAGTGATGGACGCGGTGAAGGCCGGACCATTGTCTGACCCAGTGGCAGCTGGCAGCTGGTACTGGGGAACGATTTCATTTAATAAAATTTTTATTACTGTAGAGGCAGTTTTATTTCAAGTGGCAAATGCCTTGGTCCATCCAGAAAAATTGTCTTCCATTACCAGGATATACTTATATCCAGCCCAGTGTGGTTTTATTTTTGTAAAGTCTACTTCCCATCTCTCTCCTGGGCTGCACTCCCAGAGGCAGTGGCCCAGTTCAGGTTTTGGACATTGCCTGGAATTTACTTGTGCACAGGCCATGCAGCTGTTAGCTGCCTGTGCAGTCAAGTCTTGGAGGTGGGGGATTTTGAAGTGATCCTGTAGAAGTTGTGCCAACTTGGTTCCTCCTAGATGCGTGGTGCAATGAAGTTGGCCCACTAGAGCCCTCAAGTAGGAAGATTCTTGAGTCTGGGAGGATCCACCATCCATTTTGGTTTTTGGTGGCCTGAAGATCCAATGCTTGCCTTTCTTCCTCTGGAGAATATGTCGGACAGTCAGGCAGATCTGGCTGTGGGTAGGATATGACTGGCAACATAGTCAGTGGGGTGATAGGAAGTATGGCCACCTCTTGAGCTGCAGGGTCTGCTTTCTGATTTCCCAGTGAGATGGTCGTTTTGTTTCCCTGGTCCTTTGCAATGGATCACAGCAACTTCACAGGGAAGCCACACAGCCTCAAGCAGGGCCAGAATTTCTTCTTTGTTTTTGATAGTTTTTCCTGCAGAAGTAAGTAGTCCCTTTTCCTGATGTATGGCCCCATGTACATGCATGGTAGCAAAGGCATACTGGCTGTCAGTGTAGATGTTTACCTGCTTGTCTTTTGCCCAATGAAGGGCCTGGGTGAGGGCTATTAATTCAGCTTTTTGTGTATAGGTGCCAATCGGTAGTGCTTGAGCCCAAATAGTATTGGTCTCAGTTGTGACAGCTGCACCAGCTTTGCGCATCCCCTGGTTGATGAAGCTGCTTCCATTGGTAAACAAAGTGGCATCCACTTGTTTTAGAGCAGTGTCCTGCAAGTCTGGCCTGCTGGTTTCTGTGATCTCCAGTATTTCTTGGCAGTCATGGATGGGAGCAGAAAGGTCTGGGTCCGGAAGAAAAGTAGTTGGATTTAGGCACCATGCAGGATGGAAAGTTAGCCTGGGCTGGTCCAGTAGCAGACTCTGGTACTGTAGGATTTGTGAATTTGACATCCATTTTCCCAAGGCACTTCTGAGCAGAATTTCCACTGCATGGCATGCCGTAAGGGCCAATTCTTGGCCCAGGGTTAACTTATCGGCCTCCTGGACCAAGCTTGCAGTAGCTGCTACTGCCTGCAGGCAGCTTTGCCAACGTGAGGCCATTGGGTCCAATCTTTTTGATAGATAGGCAACTGGTCATTGCCATGGTCCCAGGGTCTGGGTGAGGACCACCTTCACTATGCCCTTGCTTACATGGACAAACGGGTAGAAAGGTTTTGACACATCCAGGGGTGCCAAAGCTGGTGCTTTAGCGAGAGCCTTTTTTAGGTTTTGAAAGACTCGTTCCTCAGCTTCAATCCAAACCAATTCCCCACTCCCACTTGTTGCGATGTAGAAGGGCTTGGCAATTTTTGCAAACCCTGGAATCCAGAGGTGGCAGTATCCTGCATCCCCCAGGAATTTTCACATATTTTTTTTTGTGTGTGGTGGGGGTTGGGATCTGCAAGAAAGCCGGTTTCTGGGCATTGGAAAGTTCCCACTTTTCCTGGGTGAGCTAGTATCTTAAATAAATACCTTTTCGAGGTAGATTTGGGCCTTTTTTTTTTTTTTGCTGAGACTTGATATCCAAGTCCTTGGAGAAGGCATAACAGGTCTTTTGTATGTTGTAGGCAATTGTCGGCTGTTTCGTGGCTAGCAGTAGGTGATCTACATACTGGAGCAAGGTACAGTCTGGATGACTGGCCCAAAAAGACATTAAGTCCCACTGGAGAGCATCTCCAAAAAGGATGGGAGAATTTTTGAAACCCTGGGGTAATCAGGTCCAAGTGAGCTGGGTAGTGTCTTCCAAGTTTGGATCTGTACATTTGAAAGCAAAGGTTGGCTGTTAAGGGCTAGAGGGATGGCAAAGAAAGCAACCTTTAAGTCCAAGACAGTGTATGCTGTATGGTTTGGTGGGAGTAGGCTGAGGAGGGTGTATGGATTTGGTACATTTGGATGGACAGTGACTGTCCCCTTGTTGACCTCCTGTAAATCCTAGACTGGCCAGTAGTCATTTGTGCCAGGCATTTTTACTAGCAGGAACGGAGTATTCCAGGCCATTTTGCATGGTCTTAAAATACCTGCCTGCAGTAGATGCTGTATGTGGGGACATATGCCTTCTCTGGCCTTTTGGCTCATGGGGTACTTTACTTGTGTTGGTAGAGCCATGGCCAATAGTTCTACAATTACAGGAGGATGGTGTTTTGCCAGTCCTTGGGGGTTTGATTCCTCCCAAACATGGGGAAACTGGGCCTGCAATTCCAACATAAGGGAGTTGTTTTCCAAGGCTGCAGTTGGGGAGCTTAGAACCAGGAGATATTCCTCCAACAAGGGGGTTGTTAAAAGGTGGGTGATTGATGAGTCCTGGTTCTCTAAGGTTAGATGTGTCTCTTGAGTTGAGAAAGAGATAGAGGCTTGCAGTTTATGGAGTAAGTCACTTCCCATCAGGGGATATGGGCACTCTGGGACTACCAAAAAGGAATGAGTTACTTTTATTGTGGCCGAAGTTTACCTCTCAGTTTTGTGTGACTGGGCATTTAAAAACAGTTTCTGTGTGTCCTTGAACTGCCACATTTGTATTTGTAGTCTTGCCCAAGGGTGTTTTTATTTTTATTTTTATTTTTTAATTGCATTTTAGGTTTTGGGGTACATGTGAAGAACATGTAAGATTGTTGCATAGGTACACACATGGCAGTGTGATTTGCTGCCTTCCTCCACATCACCTATATCTGGCAGTTCTCCCCATGCTATCCCCACCCAAATCCCCACAACCTGCTGTCCCTCCCCTATTTCCCCCCAACAGACTCCAGTGTGTAGTGCTCCCCTCTCTGGGTCCATGTGTTCTCATTGTTCAACACCCACCTATGAGTGAGAATATGTGGTGTTTGATTTTCTGCTCTTGTGTCAGTTTGCTGAGAATGATGGTTTCCAGGTTCATCCATGTCCCTACAAAGGACACGAACTCAGTTTTTGACTGCTGCGTAATGTTCCATGGTGAATATGTGCTACATTTTCCCTGTCCAGTCTATCACTGATGAGCATTTTGGTTGGTTCCAGGTCTTTGCTATTGTAAACTGTGCTGCAATGAACATTCCTGTGCATGTGTCCTTATAGTGAAATGATTTATAATCCTTGGATATATATCCAGTAATGGGATTGCAGGGTCAAATGGAATTTCTATTTCTAGGTCCTTGAGGAATTGCCACACTGTCTTCCACAATGGTTGAACTAATTTACACTCCCACCAACAGTGTAAAACTGTTTCTATTTCTCCACATCCTCTTCAGCATCTGTTGTCTCCAGACATTTAATGATTGCCATTCTAACTGGTGTGAGATGGTATCTAAATGTAGTTCTGATTTGCATTTCTCTAATGACCAGTGATGTTGAGCATTTTCTCATATGTTTGTTGGCTTCACATATGTCTTCTTTTGTAAACTGTCTGTTCATATCCTTTGTCCACTTTTGAATGGGCTTGTTTGTTTTTTTCTTGTAAATCTGTTTTAGTTCTTTGTACATTCTGGATATCAGTTCTTTGTCTGATGGGTAAACTGCAAAATTTTTTCCCATTCTGTTGGCTGCCAATTCACTCTAATGACTGTTTCTTTTGCTGTGCAGAAGCTGTGGAGTTTGATTAGGTCCGATTTGACTATTTCAGCTTTTGTTGTCAATGCTTTTTGGTGTTTTGGTCATCACAGTGCTTGCCTGCACCTATGTCCTGAATGGTTTTGCCTAGATTATCTTCTAGGGTTTTTATGCTGTTAGGTCTTATGTTTAAGTCTTTAATCCATCTGGAGTTAATTTTAGTGTAAGGTGTCAGGAAGGGGTCCAGTTTCTGTTTTGTGCACATGGTTAACCACTTTTCCCAACACCATTTATTAAACAGGGAATCCTTTCCCCATTGCTTGTTTTTTTCAGGTTTGTCAAAGATCGGATGGTTGTAGATATGTTGTGTTGCCTCCAAGACCTCTGTTCTGTTCCATTTGTCTATATCTCTGTTTTGGTACCAGTACCATGCTGTTTTGATTACTATAGCCTTGTAGTATAGTTTGAAGTCCGGTAGTGTGATGCCTCCCGCTTTGTTCTTTTTGCTTAGAATTGACTTGGCTATGTGGGCTCTCTTTTGGTTCCATATGAAGTTTAAGGTGTTTATTTCCAGTTCTGTGAAGAAGGTCATTTGTAGCTTGATGGGGATAGCATTGAATCTGTAATTTACTTTGGGCAGTTTGGCCATTTTCATGATATTGATTCTTCCTAACCAGGGACATGGAATGTTTCTCCATCTGCTTGTGTCCTCATTTAATTTGTTGAGCAGTGGTTTGTAGTTCTCCTTGAAAAGGTCCTTTATGTTCCTTGTTATTTGCATTCCTAGGTATTTTATCCTCTTTGTGACAATTGTGAATGGCAGTTCGTTCTTGATTTGGCTCTTTTTAAGTCTGTTTTTGATGTATAGGAATGCTTGTGATTTTTGCACATTGATTTTGTATCCTGAGACTTTGTTGAAGTTGCTTATCAGTTACAGGAGATTTTGGGCTGAGACAATTGGGTCTTCTAGATATACAATCATGTTGTCTGCAAATAGAGACAATTTGACTTCCTCCTTTCCTATTTGAATATCCTTTATTTCTTTTTCTTGCCTGATTGCTTTGGCTAGAACTTCCAGTACTATATTGAATAGGAGGGGTGAGAGAGGGCATCATGTCTAGTTCCAGATTTCAAGGGGAATGCTTCCAGTTTTTACCCATTCAGTATGATATTGGCTATTGGTTTATCATAAATAGCTTTTATTATTTTGAGATACGTTCTGTCAATGCCCAGTTTATTGAGGGTTTTTTAACAAAAAGGCTGTTGAATTTTGTCAAAGGCCTTCTGTGCATCAATTGAGATAATCATGTGTTCTTTGTCTTTGGTTCTGTTTATGTGGTGAATTATGTTTATAGACTTGTCTATGTTGAACCAGCCTTGCATCCCTGGGATGAATCCTAATCCATCATGGTGGATAAGAATTTTGATGGGCTGTTGCTATCAGCTTGTAAGTATTTTATTAAGGTATTTGCACCTATGTTCATAATGGATATTGGCCTGAAGTTTTCTTTTCTTTTTGAGTCTCTGCCGGGTTTTGGTATCAGGATAATGTTGGTCTCATAAAATGATTTGGGAAGGATCCCCTCTTTTTTGATTATTTGGAATAGTTTCAGAAGGAGTGGTACCAGCTCCTCTTTGTAGGTCTGGTACAATTCTGCTGTGAACCCGTCTGGACCTGGCCTTTTTTGTGTGTGGTAGGCTCTTAATTGCTGCCTCAACTTCAGACTTTGTTATTGGTCTATTCAGGGTTTCGACTTCTTCCTGGTTTAGACTTCGGAGGATGCAAGTGTCCGCTAATTTATCTATTTCTTCCAGGTTTACTAGTTTATGTGCATAGAGTTGTTTGTAATAATCTCTGATGATAGTGTGAATTTTTGTGTAATCTGTGGCAATATCCCCTTTATCATTTTTTGTTGCATCAATTTGGTTATTCTCTCTTTTCTTTTTTATTAATATGGCTAGTGGTCTGTCTAATTTGTTGATCTTTTCGAAAAAACAGCTCCTGGATTTATTGATTTTTTCAAAGGTTTTTGTGTCTCTATCTCCTTCAGTTCTGCTCTGATCTTAGTTATTTCTTGTCTTCTGCTAAGTTTTGAGTTTTTTTGAAATTGCTCCTCTAGCTTCTTCAATTTTGACGATAGGGTGTCAATTTTACATCTCTCCTTTCTTCCCATGTGGGCACTTACTTCTATATATTTTCCTCTAGACACTGCTTTAAATGTGTCCCAGATTCTTGTATGTTGTGTCTTCGTTCTTGTGGGTTTCAAAGAACATCTTTATTTCTGCCTTCATTTCATTGTTTATCCAGTCAACATTCAAGAGCCAGTTGTTCAGTTTCCATGAAGCTGTGTGGTTCTGAGTTAGTTTCTGAATTCTGAGTTTTACCTTGAGTGCACTCTGGTCTGAGTGACGGTTATGATTTCCGTTTTTTGCATTTACTGAAGAGTGATTTACTTACAATTATGTGGTCAATTTTATAGTAGGTGTGATGTGGTGCTGAGAAGAATGTATATTCTGTGGATTTCGGCTGGAGAGTTTTGTAAATGTCTATTAGGTTTGCTTGTTCCAGGTCTGAGTTCAAGTCCTGGATATCCTTGTTAATTTTCTGTCTGGTTGATCTGTCTAATATTGACAATGGGGTGTTAAAGTCTCCCACTATTATTGCGTGAGAGTCTAAGTCACTTTGTAAGTCATTAAGAACTTGCTTTATATATCTGGGTGCTCCTGTGTTGGGTGCATACATATTTAGGATCGTTAGCTCTTTTTGTTGCATTGATTCTTTTACCGTTATGTAATGTCCTTCTTTTTCTCTTTTGATCTTTGTTGCTTTAAAGTCTATTTTATTAGAGATGAGATTTGCAACTCCTGCTTTTTTTTGCTCTCCATTTGCTTGGTAAATCTTCCTCCATCCCTTTATTTTGAGCCTTTATATATCCTTGCATGTGAGATGTGTTTCTTGGATACAGCACACTGATGAGTTTTGGCTTTTTATCCAGTTTTCTAGTCTGTCTGTGTCTTTTGATTGTGGCATTTAGTCCATTTACATTTAGGGTTAATATTGTTATGTGTGAATTTGATAATGCCATTTTGATGCTAGCTGGCTGTTTTGCCCGTTAGTTGATGCAAATTCTTGATTGTGTTGATGCTCTTTACCATTTGGTTTATTTTTGAAGTGGCTGGTACTGTTTGTTCCTTTCTATGTGTAGAGCCTCTTTCAAGAGCTCTTGTAAAGCAGGCCTGGTGGTGATGAAATCTCTGAGTACTTTCTTGTTCACAAAGGATGTTATTTTTCCTTCACTTATGAAGCTTAGTTTGGCTGGATAGGAGATTCTGGGTTGAAAGTTCTTTTCTTTAAGGATGTTGAATATTGGCCTCCACTCTCTTCTGTCTTGTATGGTTTCTGCTAAGAGATCTGCTGTGAGTCTGATGGGCTTCCCTTTGTGGGTAACCCGACCTTCTCTCTGGCTGCCCTTAGCATTTTCTCCTTCATTTCAACCTTGGTGAATCTGACGATAATGTGCCTTGGGGTTTCTCTTTCTGAGGAATATCTTTGTGGTGTTCTCTGTATTTCCTGGACTTGAATATTGGCCTGCCTTGCTAAGTTGGGGAAGTTTTCCTGGATAATATCCTGAAGAGTATTTTCCAGTTTAGATTCATTCTCTTCGTCACATTCAGGTACGCCTATCAAATGTAGATTAGTTCTTTTCACATAGTCACACGTTTCTTGAAGACTTTGTTCATTCTTTATTACCCCTTTTTTCTCTAATCTTGCCTTCTTCTTTTATTTCATTGAGTTTA